>NW_007579828.1:13455-28262 GCF_000690725.1 Stegastes partitus
ACTGGTGTCTTGGTTGCTGCTGGTTTCACTGGTAGCATCAGTCGTTTTGGCGCCTGCAGTGGTGCCAGGGCCAGTACTGCCTGCGTTGCTGGTTTGGGGGATGTTGGTCGTGTCGCTGATTTGAGTAGTGCTGGCGATTCCGGCGTTGCTGGTTGCTGTGGTGATGCTGCTGGGTGTGGTAGGTATTAGTGTGTTACTTGTCGTCTGTGCTTCATATGTTGAAGGAGGTCTTGAAGTCACTTCAGGGGATGTACCGGGTATTAGGCTGGTGATTACAGTTGATGCAAGTTGGGTCGTGGACTCCAGAGTTGTGGTCGAGATGCTGGCAGCAGCTGACGCCGTTGGAGGTGTTTTATCAGTCTGGGCTATGGCGAAGGATGCCGAATATAACAGCAGACCTGTATTTCAAGGCAAAAGATGTTTCTCATAGTTAAATCCTGCACTGTGTTTTAGTACATACCACATATAAGCAAACACCCATTCTCGATCCTCTCGTCAGCGAGTAACAACACCATAGTGGAATAGTTATTCACCAGTACAAGCAATTTGTTTAATTTACGAATGTCTTTCTTATCTTGCAGGATCACTCCACTGATTTAAGTCTTTAAGCTCAGCATGAGCTTAGATGTTGTGAGCTTGGAGGCAACACAACAAACCCGGAGCACTGAGTTTGAAAGATCTGGACATTTACCAGTAAAATTATAATCAGCTGTTTCCTTGGATGTAAGACTTTGGTTGTTTCTGGTGTTTCACCAAGACACCAGATGGTACATCTCAATGAACATCTTGACAAACAATCAAAATAACAAACTACTGTACTGAAAAATCCAGTAATGCAATCGTTAGCTTGTTATTTCAGAGAGGATGTAATGATGGTGGGGTAAAACTCAATCAATGCTAAGCTAGCAGCAGATACAGCACAGCTGGGTGACATCAAATCATGCTAAGCTTTGGGCAGACAGTCAGATAGCAGAACTAAAGGTGGCACTTAAAAACAGAGTCATGCTCCAGAATTACACCCAAGTAATTCAGTAACTGTCCAACAAAAATCACAGAATTGGGTGCCTTAAACTCAAAGCCCGTAAATGGAGGCAAGAACTGGGGTGAACCAACAGCTAGCTTTTGTTCAAAGCATTTTGGGCCAACTGAAAGTTTTTAAAGAGACTAATGCAAAAGAAAAGAGATGTTACTGTAGTTCAAACTGAAAAGATAAAGATATGTACAAGAAATTCCATGTTTCAAACCTGATTTATCAGGCTTGACTCTTTAGTTTCTTGTCCTTTTGGAACAAGAATGAATGAGCCTTTTAATGATTTAAGAGAATACCGAATACCAAGATTCCTAAAGCAATGTATTGATTGTCACGATCAGTTTTATCACAACTGAGACGGAAGAAATTTAAAGGCGTCTGATTTATAACAGAAGATAGTTGCATAGTTCAGTAAGGTTGTTAAAAATGTTGCTGTGCATCGTGGGCATAACAACGGTAAATAGATAACATACTGAAAACAGAAGAGGTCCACGGATCAAACCTTGAGGGATCCCACATGGTAAGACAAAAGACTGTAGGTGGTGACAAATTGTTATGAAGGATTTGTGTTGAAAAGGGCAAAACAGTTGTGGAAACAGACTTGTGGGGGATTGAAATCAAGTTCAAGCAGAGTTACTATGAGTTAAGCATTTTTTGTCTGTTCCAATTAATGATGGGGATGTAGAAGATGGAGGTAAGTAAGACAGAGCAGAGGAAGTCTTGATGGGGAAATTTGTTTCTAAAACTAGGCTATTAGCAGTGTGTATTTTAAAGGCAGGGTGACAGAGGGAAGGACTTTCAGGGCGTCACACGAGGCTTAAGGCTAATCGATGCTTTCTGCATTTGCAACGCTACATGTGACGCAAATTTCATCATCCGCTAAAGTCCGCAAAGGTCCTTTCACATGTCTGTGTGTGCTTTTATTTAAAACAACTGTCGCCCACACTCATCATTTTAAAAAGTTGTAATTGAAGTAGTCACTGCAGGACTGTGAAGGTGCGTTGATGTTTTTTCTTTCTATTGACGGTTCCCCAACACAGCACAGGGTTTCTGGAGTATTCCGATAATTGCACAGTGTCCGCCCACTGCCACAACCTAATCTGTACCTAACTGCTGTAAAAAGTCACTGCTTTCCAAAAACATCCACAAGAACCTGGTGTATTTTTCTGTGTTCGAGTTGTGGGGCGATGCGATCATCTCCATAACACCTACATGTACCTACTGCAGTACGAATGTAGTCACAGATGCATCCTCCGCTTTCAAAGTCTGCATGAGTCACGTTCAGTCATGATTGGCATTTATAACAGGCTTTAAAATAAAGTTTTGAATGTTCTGTTGTGTGTTAACTTATCAGAAATGTGATATATAATATTCATCAATTAATCAAATGTCGTAAACAGTCATCGGAGCTAAAAAAAAAAAAAAAAAAAAACTCAGCTTGAAATACTCCCTGAACCAAACATTTCCTCCGGCCTGAGTAATATTTGGACTTCCTGAATCTATTTAAAGATGAAACCACATATTTTGGAGCTGCTTTTCAGGATTTGTATCTTGAGAAAGAACTAAAGTGGAAACGCTAAGCACCAGCTGTTGTTGGTTTTAGTCTTTTCACAGGACTTGTTGACAAGAAAATTCTAAAATAACAGCCTTATCTTTCATTAGAGCTGTTTTTAGGGGCCTGTTTGCTGAAATGCTAACCCGGACTGCACTGTCATATTTCCTTCTTTGAGCAAATGAAATACCCAAGAACTCTGTGGCTGAGTGTTGCCGTCAGTGTTTCAGGAAGACAGAGCAGATCTGGTACCACGCGTTTAAGGCTTGACTTTTTCTTATTATCACGTTTTAAATGCAGTCGTTTGAGGAAATGAATGAAGTTTTATGCTCCATTCTGGTAAAGTCTCATTCCTTCAAACATAAATAAACTGAGAACACATTATCTTGTGAGAGGTCCTTCAGATTCAAAACAGCACCGTGTTCTTCATTCAAAGTGTTTAAAAAAAAAAACAGCAGAAATCTCTATATTATTATTATTACTTTCTCACCGAGCCAAACATTAAAGAAGTAGTGTGTTGTGTTACCGCCATCAAGGGGAAGCTGGTTTGTGTTTGTAATTTATTAAATTAGCTTCCTGTTTGAAGCAGTGGGAAATATGTCTGCTTTAATAGATGCTGCGACTTCACTGTTTAAAGATCGTCTCACACAAACTGCAGCTTGAACAAAGCTCTAAGGATGAATCAGAACTTATATTCTAATTAAAGTGGCTTTTCTTTATACCTTCCTAAGCTAAACATTAAACTTTCACTTTAGTGAATTATCTCTCCCACACTCTGACCTGCTGAAGTTCTCTAAATCCTCTCTGTTATAAACAAAACCAGATTAAACCAGCTGCTATATGGATGTCAGAGTTTACTTACATGTTATGACCCTCATGGTTGTTTCCTCTTTATCGTAAATCCTCACAGAACGGTGGAGAAGCTGCAGCTGTGAGCTCCCTGTGGACTGCTGTAGTGTGTTTTTCTGCCCGTGACTGTAGGTGACTGATTATAAGAGCCGGGGGGCGAGGCTACACAATGACTGAGTCACACCGAACCTCGGAGCGCTGCCACGCTCTATCAGCCAAGTAATGATTAAAGACCGCAAGAAGTGCACGAGAGGTGACAACAGTTATTTGGGGTTTTAGTTTGCCACAGAATTTAGGTCCAGTCATTCTAAAAATAAGATCAATCACCGGGTATTTTTTGACAATCTTCCCATAGGTGCCGTATTAAGATGTGACTTCAACATCTGGCTCAAGAATTTCTTTCGGGATTAATGATCAGAAAAAGCAAAACAACAGAAGAAATCCAATTAAATGAGCATGATACATGACCTAAAGATTAAATATTAAAGTTTTTGTCTGCAGTAAAACGTATTTCAAAACTGATCTTTCTGCGTTCTGAAAGGATTTTGTCTGTATCTGCACATTTATTTTGCGATTTCATTATTTTGCATATACATGTAGACTGAGTATGAATAAGTACATAATAATCAGTGACATATGAGCTGTAATTATTAATACACACCAGCAGAGAGCAGACACACACACACTTAGAAAGTGGCTTTGGGTTCCTTAACCAGCAGAGAAATTTAAAATTGACAACAGCAATGCAACAAGTGGACAAACAGAGTCTATGACATGCGACAGCGGTGATAGTTTGACTGCTTTACACCAAAAGAGGAAGAATTAAGCAGCTCTACGGACAAATGTATGAGGATGTTCTCATGTTTTCTGCTGCTTAAATCTTGCACAAGCTCCCACGCTGCCTGTTTTCTGTTTCTTTTATTAGTAGCCATCAAGAAGCAACATCCAAAGCTAAAAAATTAAGTGTCAAAAACTGCAGTTTCACAAATGGCCACTAGAGGCTCCAAAAGCGAGTCGATCCCCATAGAGCTCAAAGATAAAATGAACAACTTTACAGGATAAATACACAAGTTTACAGGCTTGTAAAGAACAAAGTTTGGGTCTCTATAGCTAATTTGACCTTTCATGAGAAATTTTTATAAAACTCTTCTGTTTACATTGTATTAAAGCTTGAAGTTGAGCGTGATCATCTGCCTCAGCTCCACATCTTTGCTAATGAGCAGAAGTTTGGGAGAGTCAAGCTTCAAAACTGCTGCTTTGGGAAACTCTTGGTAGCATCACGTAAGCTTCATCCATCTTTATCTAAAAGCCCATTTCAGCAGCAGGGCTCTGGGGACTCTGAAGTTGAGTTCAGCCCAGACTAAGATATCTCAACATCTATCAGAAGGACAGTCACATACTGTTCTACTGACATTCCTGATCCCCAGAGGATGAATCCTGATTACTCGGGTGACGTTTCCTCTGCGACTCCATTAAGCCGACGGACACTTCTGTCAAACCACAGACGTCCCAGATAGCGGAGGAGATCCAGGATGAACTGTAATAACTCTGTCAAGGCGTCAAACCTTTCTGCTCGTGTGACAGTAAATCAAAACAAACAATAAACAGGAAAATAAAAGAATGTAGAGACTTCTTTTCTAAGATGTGTTGTTATGTCTTGTGTTTTCCAGTGTTTTAAAGATGCATAAAAAAGAATAAAAAAAACATTTTGCAGGGTTTTTTTAAAATATGGAAAATAGATCAGAATAGTTTCTCCTCCTTCAGTCGACGTACCGTCAAGTACAAACTTCTTTGGATTGTTTCTTGAGCAGGTTTGTGTCATGCAGATTGTCGGCTGTTTGCTTGTCTGTCTTTAAATTTTAACAAAACATCATGAGATGGTGTTTGAACATTATTCTGTGTTGTCTGTCTGCTTCAGGTTATTCCATATTCTAACAATGCTGGTGTTTGATTCTTATAAGATTTTATATTTTTGAATGCAGCACATAATTTATACTTCTGTCCTTTAGGGACACTGGAGCAGCTGAAACAAATATTGTGGATAACACCCTTAAACACAACAACATGCGTGACGCTATGAAAACGGGCATAACTGAAGCAGGAGTTAAGGACAAAATGGACTCTAAAAGATGCTGAGGAGACAGTTGCTGTAGGAGCATCAGGCTAAAGCTGGAAAACCAAACACACAACAGACATACTGCATGTCTGGACCGCAGAAGCACAACTTTTACACACTGTGATGATCCTGAGACAAGTTTTTAACAAGAGGGTCAATTCAGCGTTGAGGAGAAAAAAAAAAAGTCCCTTGGTGGTCGTACATGGTTCGCTTATATCAAGAACCAACATTGGTTGTGGAGTTGATAATGTTACATTAAAAAAAACGGGTTTCTCCAGCTGTCTAAGCCGAGAACACTAGAAGAGTCTCAAAAAATAAGACAGAAAAGCAGGGAAGGCATGTCGGCCTTAATACTGCAAAATCCGATTGGATGTAGTCGGACATCAGGACATTTCTGGTGTACTACATGTAAAATTGTATCACAATGAGGCGTATAGGTAGAGGACAAACTTCATGAAGAAAACTTTCACAAATTGCATTCAACATTTAGCCTTGATGCATTGTGGTGCCTTCTGGACAAACTATTCCCTTCCTTCTTTCCCAATACTCTCATAAGTTCCAGTTTGAACCGGCCAATCAGGATACATCAATAATCCAATCATATTTGAGGTCCCACCTCCTCAATGAACCTATAAAATTACAGCTTAGGAGGCGTGGCTCCTTTAAAACTCCTGGACAAGATGGCCTCCCGCAACATAATGACTTGTTTAAACTTCATGTCGCTTAATCAGAGAAGGACTATTTTCTGTGTAACCACTGGAGTTAAAAAACTAAACAGAAAAACAAAATGGTGTTTGGTTCATGTCCACCTGTCTGCACAAAACATCTGCACAGGGAGTAGGGATTTCAGATTTCAGAATGCGCTGACATCTGGAATCCCCTGTTTATGTTTAGTGTTAGTTCTTTTAGAGTCTGCCTGTCAGCTTCCTTTGGTTTTTCGTATCTTAGTTTGTGAGTTCTTAAGTGTGGCATATTCCTGACGTGTGAACTTTGTTCTGCTTGGTGACCCGTGCTCTTTGTCCTTTTGATGTCTTTTAAACACTGTTTTTTACTACATGTTCTGTGAATACTGGTGGTCTGGACGTACGTTTGGAGCGCAGAGGCTCATTTTTTCTACACTCAAAATCGCTCGTAATTTTAAAGATTGTCGATTTATTTTCGATAACGGTCAAAAAGTTTGTCATGGGGCTTTTCGCACATGTGTTGGTATAGTGAGAAACGATGCTGGTTGTTGGGTTGATGTTACATTGATGGTTTTCTCCAGCCTTCGAAGGCAGTTTTCAGCTTTTCTGAATGCAAACGAGAGCCAAGAAGTCAACACTACAAGAGTACAAATAGGATTGTGAGTCAGAAAAGCAGGAAAAGCATGTTAGCTGGAATACTGTAAAATCCATTCAGATGTAGTAGAGTATACGTACTACATTTAAAATGCTACGTTCTACATGTTCTTGTAGCACACTGTATAGTATAGATATTGGGTTGCACAATTAATCCTAAACAAACCTCTGTGCTTTTTTTTTAACAACCTCATCCATGCATTCATTATATTTCATTGCATTTGGTCTTTCTGGTTTAAATTAGATCACAGACTTGTGTTTTCAGCATTTGTCTTCAATCACGTGTTAATATTTTGATTCTTTAGACGGAATTAGTTGCATCAAGAGAGAAACAGTAAACTGATAAACAAACTTCAGGGAGATGCAAAGGGTTTTCTTTGAGTCTTTTTAACGTTTAAAACCAGATTTCAGGCTCAAACCTGCAGAGATGAGGAGGACGAGTTTACTTCGACGCTTGCAGAGTTTGCAGAATGACCCTCATCACTGCGAGTCAGAGCATCTTGCCAGATTGTAGCCTCGCCGTGTTGCTGTCTGCTCCCCGCGGATCGCAGTTGTGTGTCTGGCTGATTGAGACTGTAGGCGACTGATTAGAAGAGTCTGGAGGTGAAGCCGGATGACAGAGAACCGAGTGCGTCACGCGGCGCTGGAGTTATGGACGGCTTCTTTTGCCGTCGAGCGGAAAAGTTTAACAAAAGCGAGAAACTTGGTTATAGATTATTGCAAAGAGAAGTTTGATCGTCCTTCAGTCCGAGAAGATTCCTTGACTTTAGCTCACGACTAGAACTTTTTTATTGACAACTTTGTGGTTGGGTATGGAGATACAGCCGTCCCTCGATAAAAACACTAAAATATGCTTCTTCTGGGTTTCGTTTGTTGTCCAGGTTTGCCGATATTAACACTAGAGAGAATATTTCTGGGACATTTGATCTGACATTGTCCTAAAAATCACCTCCAGTGATGACTGTTTCATCAGTCGATACATTCAGTCAGTATTCACAGTTTGACTTTAAATGTCTTTTCTCATGCAGGTCAACCCACAGAGGAGGAACATCCCACCGAACAGTCCGAGGTCCGAGTCCTGCTCAAGTGACTCGAAGGTCAGAAGCTTTTATTTGTACGTTTATTTCTATTCTTGAAGAAGTATTAAAGACCTCCAATTTCCTTCGTGGTCGAACAACACGTCTCACATAAGCAGCGACTTGGCTTCTAGAATTTGGTTTATTGACTTTGAGGGTGAAATTTGACTGAACCCAACAACAAAAGTCAATGGAAATAAACATAAAGTTACCAACTCAAGGACAAAGATGATATGATAACCTGAGACATCGAGCTGGAGCTCAAAGGTTTCATGTGGAGTTTTACAGACGTTGCTTTATTAAAAGGGTAGTTGAGTAGCTTGATTCCTTCAATTTAATGTGGACATCGAGTTGTACAGAATTATGTGTATTCTGAATGTGTGCTAATGCAAAAAAATCTACTGTTTCATGGTTTTCTTTACGCTCTAAGCGTTTACAATGTGGAGTTAATCCCTACATTAATCCCTGAAACGAGGTTGCATGTTGTTCAAGCAGAACTTTGCACAAAACTTTGCACATTTTAAATGTGATTATTTTGAGTTCCATTTCGCTGAAGTGGTGCCTTTAAACTTGAATATTTTCCTGTTTGTTCTGTAGACCTGGTCCAACTAGCTACAGTATGCTATGAACTATCCAGTCTTATATATCAGTATATTAATGACGTAATGCTCAGACAAGGCTGCTGACTTTGATACATGATGTTTAGTGTTTAAGATAATTTACAATCAACCAACTGATCCCTCATCGTGGAAATCTACAAAATGCAAGACGGTTATTTTACATATTGTGCCACTGATTGGCTCAGTTTGCATCCTTTTGTTGCATCATTTTTGAGCTCGGATGAGTGTCAGCTAACTATTTGTTCTTCTTGACTGTCCTCTAGTTGTTTGCTGTGTGCGTGTGAAATGTAAAAGTTTTCAGACTTTAATATCTGTAGTTTATATTATCTTCCAGCAGAGAGCAGTGCATTCCTGTACAATGCAGCCTGAGTGTCCACTGAAATAATTATATTATGTATTGAAAACACCACAGCGCTGGTCTCTTCTAGCCTCTAATGAGTGCAGTATGTATTAGCAGTATTATAACATTACCGCAGACAAAAAATAAAAAAGAAAGATCCAATTATCATGATTATAATAAGTTCTTGTTCCAGTAGTGGCTTCATTATGTTAAATTGTCAGGCGGGACCGCAGGAAGCTGGTCGTCTGTGCTGGTCAGTTACTGGAAATCCAGAAAAGTCAACACTGATGTTCTCAGACAGTTAAGACGTCAATGCTTCAGGGGATGTAAATAAGAAATATAATGTATAAACGATGATTCTTGGGCAGATTGTGATGTTTTTAAGTCAACCGTTGCCGTGTTAACATGTCCATATGGTGTTAAACCAACAGTCACAGCTGAATGTTTCCAACCTGAAGCTTCAACATACTGATGACAGTCTCGTAAACGAAGACTTTTGGGGTTTCATAGGAGTCGATCCCGTCAACTTGCAGGGTGACACTTTCTGTATCGCTTTTCTTCTTCAGGATCAGATTCTCAGTTGAGCACCTGTGGCTGAACTATTCCAACAGTGCATCTTGTTTTTGTGTTTGACTTCGTAGATCTGTGCATTCTGGAGGAAGCAGTTACATCTGAGCTTCAGTGTGCACAGATCAGCGTTTTGGAGGTTAAATCAACCAGAGAGACTTTAAGGAGTGTGATTTCTGCTATGATGCACGGAGCGGATGTATGTATGGACAGGATTTTTCAGTGGACATGGGAGATGATGACAGTCTTGGATTGTGTTTGTCACACTGAATATCAATGTGTCCAAGGGTTAAAGGTGCAGCTGTTAGAAGAAAAGCAATGATCATTTCCGACCTGTTCGCTCCGTCAGTCTTCATCACGGCTCTAGCTTTAACCAGTGAGAATAAAACTGGAGCTCAGCAGGTTCACCTGGTTTCTTCACACACTTTAAAGACAGCTTCTTAAAAATTCCACTCACGTGCCCTGGTACAAACACTGGATCATTATTTTTTCAGATACACAGTCGACGTTTAGGAGGTATTTAATGAATCTGACAAAAAGTTTATTTGATAAGAGAATTGCTGACTGAGGGCCGATGCCAGTTTTGGTTGCAGATTACATCAATTGCATGCAAAGGGTAAATAAAGTATCTTAAAGTTGCAGCAGGCAGAAATCTGTGGAGGTCTGCAGAAAAAAAAGAAAAGAAATAATTCCTCTAATTCCTCTACTTTAATTACTCCTTCCACTTGAAGCACATTCAAGGATTGACACTTCAAATTTGCAAAATAAGTCGAGCTAAAAATCAACATTTTGGGCCTAAAACAGGATTTAAGCTTCTCTTGTGGCACCACATCCTATTCCTGCTGTGAACTGTTGTTTTCAGACTGAAAACTGGTGAAGACTTCCTGTTTCAATAGTTAGTATGAAACATTGAACCAAATAAATTCTGCATACTCCAGCTCTAATGTTCACCATTAACTGTGTAGATCAGTGTGTTGAACTACAATAACTAACTCCCTGTTGGTTTCTATAAAGTAAAACACTTAGATGATGAACTGATGAATCCCTATGGACAGAAAATGAATCAACAGCTGTTTTAATACAACATAAAACCCAAACGTCTCAGCGTGAACGAGCAGTGAAATGCTGTAAATGTGCAGTAATGTTGAGACGCTGTATTGTTTTCCCCGACGGAGGCAGCAGTAAGAAGTTTACATACACCTCTGTGGGAGATGAGAATAATGGACACCTCATGCGGTGACCTCGCTGCGACAAACTCCCTCTGCTCCCGACCGATTGCCTAATTAATCGGTCTGGCTGCTGATAACCCTGAATTAGTTTGCAAAACAAATGAGGACGGCTGCCGAGCCACTGAAGCCTCCGCGGGGCCCGAGGAGGGGCTGCCATGAATAAATAACAGCATCTACGGTGTAATATTTGAGGAATACCTTCATATTTCTTGTGTTTTACACCGACAGACGCCGAACCTGCAACAGATGTTGATATTTTGAGCAGCAGCAGGTGGAGTTGAATTCTTCTTTATTTCCTGGAGCTTGAACCGGTGCCCACACAGTCATTACAAGAACTTTTTTTTTTGCTTATACAACACAAGAGGCGTGTTGCTGCCGCTGCTAAAAACAAAGAGGCTAAAACATTAAAGGGATTTTCAGGTGCCACTTGATCAATAGAATAATGAGGGTAATTATCTGTGGAGTGGAGGAAGGTCTGCAGTCTGAACGCACTGTTTGATTGGAGTTGAGCCACCGTTAGATTAAGTCCAGAACTGATGTTTTCTTGCAAAGTCTGTCATGAAGGTGCACGAGAGGAAAGATCCATTATTATAATCAAAAATAGTCAAGGAGGAGCTGAATGTCATGAGAGTGTGCCCGCAAGAATTTCGTCTATATTTTATCATCTAAAAAATGGCAGAATCCACGAGCAAACTTGACATTTTGATCAGAGAGTGGAGCCGGAAGCAGCTCGTGGACTGTAAAAGATTCTTCCTGAGGGGGAACTGATGATAAAACAGATGTTATTTAAAAAGGAAAGTTTCACACCAGAGAAGAGAGTCACAGAAACACTGACATGTTTCTCAGGCTGCGATAAATAAGTTTAATGGAAGTGAAGCATCAGACCGATTAGAATTACTGCCTCGTGGTTGTCTGCAGTTTGCATCCGTGTCTGTCCAGATTTGACTTTTGACCTTTTTAGAGATAAATTGCCAGCATTGTATCCTGTTAAATGTTAATTTAAAATCTTGTCATAATTAGGGCATGACTTCTGGAGTCAAAGCCACAAACGTGTTTTTAAAGGGTCACGGTGACCTTTGACATCCAAATCAGTTTCTCTTTGAGTAAATGTTTGGGCCACATTTTGAAGAAATTCCCTCCTGACATTCAGAAGCGAAATGGGAAGGTTAAAAACTGTCATTTTCTAACTCCATCTGCACCCTGTGTGACATGACATGCATCCAGTGTTAAGGGCACAAGCAGCGACATGATGACACCTTGACGTTGGGCGTCCCATTTTAATGTGCAAGAATTTCACCCTGTCATTGACCTTCTGATTGTTGGGTTGTTTTATGACTCTAACCCAGAACTTAACTCCACCTTAATTGATAGAACCTGTCATTTTAACAGGATTAAAGGTGGATTCATGGTTCCAGACGACCTGTCCAGGGTGTCCCCTGCCTTCGCCCTAAGTCAGTTGGGATAGGCTCCAGCCCCCCCGCGACCCTAGTGAGGATTAAGCGGTGTATAGATAATGGATGGATGGATGGTTCCAGATTGGTGGAGATAGCAGGAGAGCAGATGGAGAACAAACAAACACAAACTACAGAGAAAGAAGACACAAAGTTAGTGAATACTGGTGTATAACCACTTTCGCCAACTAAGCTTTGTCTATACTTGTGCAAGACAGTATATGACGTAACTATCCAGAGGATTGTGGATCAGAACAGCATGCTGGCTTGCAACCTGCAAAATCCAACCGGATGTAAAAGGACATTCTGGCACTTTTGTTACACTCTATTTGGCAAACTATCTACTGAAGCACAGCCCATGAAGCAAGAGGACCAACAACATCCCAAACACAAACAAGAGTAGTCGACGTTTCTGGTTGTGTTTTCTGACAACAGCTCAACCTGCATCAGCAAAACTCCACAGAGCACCAACATCGTTTTGGCCTTAAGAGTCTAAAGACGCGACTACATGCTAACGTAAACCTGCTTACATGCATTTTAGTTCAGCTAACACTGATGGAAATGTAATTAGATGCACGTGATTAGTTTACAAAATGAACTGGTGCCTGGATGAATCAGACCTCTTGCTGTGGGTGTCCACGCCTTCGTTACAGTCACTAGTAAACACACTGTAGGTTATGATGAGTTAATCCTGCTGCTGGAAATACACAAAATGTGTATCAATCCGCCCCTAAAACTAGACCCCAGCAATTGCACCATTTAGCCCAGTTTGCTAAGAACTACAGAGTCCAACTGTTGTATCAAGTTACTTCTAATGTTTATATTCGTGCACCAGTTTAAGAGTTTCATCCCAGTGAAGGAGCCACTGGACACAGTTTACAGCCAGTTAGCAGCTTTTAAAATAGTTTAGATAACATAAAGACTAACATTAGCATGCTTATATGTTAAGAACAACAATGCTAACTGTTGAATGAAGACGGACGTATCAAACTGGGACTTCACCCATTAGTTTGAAGCCTCCAGACTTAATCTGGCAGCCACCATCTTGGTCTTTTCAAACTGGACGTAACAACTGACGGGTGCATCTGCCGCTCTGGCTGATGGGTCATTAGTTTAGTGTTTTAACCAGATGATGGCAATAAATATAAAGCTAAGGGTTCACCAAGTTTATTTGAGTTCGTTGTCAGGGGCACGTGAATGTTTGGCCTAAATTCAATAATTGTTGGATCATCTTGGCTCAGAACCAACATCGTCTGTCAACTGTCAAGTATTTACACACAGTTTAACACAAATCCATTTACTAGATGTTGTATTTCACAGAATCAGTGAAAACTCTGACCTGCTGTTCAAAGCAGGTCGCTTCTCCTTTCTGTAAAATGAAACAAACAGCAGCTACACAACACATAAATAAAATTAATGCAAATTTAATACCATCCTGTAGTTTTGTTTATGTGTCGGCATTGTTATAGAACTGGTCCGAAGCTCGGTAAGGTCATGAAATATTAATTTGTAATAAGCATATACGTATCCAACGGGACTTCAGGATGTACACAGTGGGACTTTTTAATTATTATTCATTCAAGTTATGTGTTTTTCATAAGGAAACCTAATATTTTCCCTTGTGAAGCTGAAGCTGAAATATTAATGCCCGATTCAGAACTTTCACGCCAACCTGAGAGTCTGGATGAGGAAAGCTGCACCAAAGACAAGAGACGACGTAAAATAAATGAAAGTTTGCGCCTATAAAAACATAGACTCAAATGACAAAAGGTCACAGAGTTTTTTTTGCGCCGGTTCGCCTCCCTGTAAGTGATTCGACACCGTGTGCAGCTGATCCCTCTGCAGCAGCTCCGCCGCTGCACAACTTAAAAAGGCCTGGCAGTGCTGTTGCTCTTTACGGTGTACAGACGAGTCGGCTCATCCCCTTACGCCCCCATGTTCCAGCCTCGGCAATCGCCCGAAACTTAATGAGCCGGCGACCTTTCGCAGCATCATTTTACACAGACGGTCTACTGCTAAGTTATAATCCACACGGCCTCAGCAGATTGTATGATTTGCATTTATATTGACGGCAGAAATGTGGTGATTGATGCAGCGGTGGTTGCAGCCGCTGCAGCCTGGACTCAGTCAGATAAAAATGACATATTGGATCATCTGGGCGCCTTTTGGTCTCCTCGGCTAAAGCCCAAACACCAGACAGCATTTTTTATGTCTTTTTTTCCCACATTGTTCTGATGAAGTCCCAGAGGTCTGCGCTCAGATTGGGGGTCGATGGCGATGATCAATCAGCAGCTGCTGGGAGGAGATACCGATATGACAAAGTGCAAGGACATTATTGAAGAGCTTAATCACTGCCTTTATGAGGTGGATTTAGAACCAAAAACAGCAAGAACACACAGGCGCGATTAACCAATAGGTTAAATAAAAGTTGTGGTGTCACCGTGTAGCGTGAGCATAACTTACAAAACTATTAAACTTTAACTATATTAAACAGTTTTTGAACTCTGTTCATAAACTGAAGCAAAATATTGACGTTAAAACCACATTGATGATATGGTGAAGGTCAGGTCACGGTCACGGGACATCTGGAGGTGGTTTATAGGTTCATGTCTAGCTTATAAACCACAGATTGCATAAAAA
>NW_007579828.1:29003-87061 GCF_000690725.1 Stegastes partitus
TAGAAGAGTTTTCAAAATTGAGGTAACAGAGTGATTTCCAAGGCAGCAAAATAAAATGTTAAAATATTAAAATGAGATATTTTCCTCAGAAGTTTCCTCAAAACGAATTAAAAAACGATCAGGTGGACTCAAACAAAAACCCTAAATGGACGACGGTGTTGCTTTGTAGCTGCTTATTAACATTTCATCAGGCGAGGCAGGTTTCTCTGGAATCCAAACGAGACCATAATCCTCTGTTATCGAGGCCTTTTCTCACATAACAGTAGGAATTGAAACACTTCCACTAAAGCTAATGTAAATCCCACAACTGTGTTGCTTGTCCATGTTTTCGAGCTTGGATAATTCCTCGGCTTCATGCGGACACACTCTCCTGTCAGGCTTCTGGAAAACGGCTGAAATTATTTTCTCCGTCAGTTGTCAAAGATGACACTTTTGTTTTGCCTTTAAACCTCGTCCGCTGGTGATGATTATTCGGTCTCTCGTCAGCTAATTCTGGAGAGATTTCAGAAGACGCTTCAAAAAAACAAAAATAGTCGTCGGCTCAGCAATGCGGACACTGCAGAGACCGACATGTTGCTTCAGGAAGAACTGGTTGTTGTGACGCAGAAGATTCAGGAATGTAATTATCTTAAAAATGCAGGGATCAGTGGAGCGCAAAGAAGAAAGCTGCCAGAACTTTAGCTTTACTTTCAGATTCAAGATTGAAGAGGGTGTTCTTTTTTTGTTTGTTTGTTTCGCCACATGCGGTGAAATGCAAAGCGGCTGTTAACAGAGCCGTGCAATAACAAGAAGACATTAAAAAAGAGGAATTCTGTGAGAAAAAAATAATAGAAAATGAGAAGAAAAGTCATAATGTCATAAATAATGAGATCTTAATGCTGTAAGCTGACGAATTTGACAATAGTGATCCCTTAACTTCTCATCTTGTATCATTATCAGGTCAAAATTATAACAATATTTAATGTAATTAATATTTTATTTGTTGTGCTAATAAGTAAATATTTGCAGACTAACATGTCAAACCACAGCGGTGACGTTTGATAAGCTTCATACCTGCTGGATATTTTGGTTTTGCCAGTTTTAGCCTTTTAGTCGGGCTTCGTCTGCAAAACACTGAAGCATTTGTGCATTAAACATCATGAACTCAACACAATCATTTCTTGTTTCTGCTTTTTTAAAGTTAAGGATTTTCTGTGCTTTAAATAATTGTGGAAGACCTTCAGCTTGGCCTCACAAATCAACCAATTTAAACAAACTGTATTGTACTTTTAAGCTGTTTTCTGATATTTTATGAGGTAAAAGTGGTTTGCTAGAATAAACACTACAATAGAATAAACCCACAGTTCCACATGAATGAAATTAGCAATACAATCATATGTTATAAATACATGTTTCTAGATATTTTACCAACCATTCTCCACCACTCCTTGGAGCTCACAGTAAAGTTGTTGCACCTTTGCGTCTCCTGGGCATCGACTTTTGGAGTTTTTTTGGGGTAACTGGGAGGAAACCCTAAACTCCTTGGAGATATTATACATCTCATCTGGCCTGGGAACACCTCAGAATCCACCAGGAGAAAGTAGAAAGTGTTGTTGGATGGAGGGACTTCACCTGCTGCGACCTGACCCCAAAGAAGTGGAAGAAAATGGACGGATGTTCACTGATTTCACCTCCAACAATCCTGTTTTATCTGAAATCATACTCGAACATCATTATGTTTATCAGAGATGTCGGGTGTTTAACTCTTGCAGGTAGTATGTTGTCGCATCAATCTAACCCAATTACTTTTTGTAGTTTGGTTTTAATTGGCAGACGTTTTCTCTCCGCAGGACCTGAACACTTCACAAACACAAACCTGAACTCCCGTCGCTGCCACACAAACTCTCTCACACACTTCAGCGTTATCTTTCCGTTCTCTCTTAATTAGCGTTGCCGTGTTCTCACACCGCTCTTGACCCAGAGGAATATTCTGCTGCTCAGATAATCTTTTTCTCATCAGAAATAAATCTTTCTTATTATTTGGAAACACTGAATTCTGACCAGTTTCTCTGTAAAAAAAACCAAACCTCCCTTTAGGGAAAAACGAGATGCAAAAGCATAAACAGGAGTTCGTTTGCTGTGCTCAGAGGCTTCTGAGAGTTTTCTTCTTGTGAAGTCATAAAATATCGTATACAATACTGTAAATACACTATTAATCTTCATTTAAACCTATTTTATGCTGAGAACCTGTGAATTTGCTGCCTGTTTTGCCAGGTTTTATGCTTGTAAAATGCATTCTAAATTGCACTGAGCCTGTCAAAAGTCAAATTAAAATCCCTGCTGACGTTACATGTAACCTGGACAGGTCGCCAGTCCCTTACAGTGCTAAAACACAAGAGAAAAGCCAACATGCACGCTCGCATTCACACCTACCGGCACTTTAAAATCACCAATTAAGCCGCCATGTTGCGCAGGAAGAACATGCAGCCTCCACGTGGGGGGTTTCAGCCGAGCAGCAGGTTGAACCCAGAGGCGTCCTGCTGTGAGGCGACGCTGCTAACCGCTGCACCAACCCGCCCCCTGGTGAGGTTATTATAATCGCTACCGCAAAGGAAAATAGAAGCGTGTGCTGAAGGTACCGACAGTGTTTCCTCCACATGCACCGTCGCAACAAGAACATCAGCGCCACAAGTCACACAGGAAGTCAAACCAGTGCAGCGGCCGCTGTAGCAGGCATGTTAACACCAGTAGAGGTAGACGTCTGTAAACTCTGAACCAAAGAAGACCCCAAAATGACTTTAAAGCTGTCAGCAGCGCTCGCCAAGTTGGATGTGTGATTTTCCAAATATGTGAATGAAAGAGCCGCACTCCTACAGACAGATATTCATAGTTTATTAGTGAGATTTTATGACAAATAAATGGACTTTGCAGTTTTGTCAAGAGCTGATTATTTGAGTGAGAGAGAAGAAAAAAAAAAAAAACCAAGCAACAGGAGCTTAATTTAAGAGTCAAAGCAAATCTAATTTATTTCTGTCGCACATTGTAGAACAACCCGAGTTAACCAAAGAGCTTTACATGTTGTTAGACAGGCCACAACAAAAATATTTGCAAAAAAAGGAACACAGAAAACAGGTTAAAAACGTATAAAGTCCCTCCATCCATCCCTTCATTTTCTTCCACTTATGCTGTTCGGGTCTAATCAGGCCTATCCAGACCTCCCTCCTTCCCTACAGCAACACTTTCCAGGTAGTTGTGAGTCTACCCCGGGGTCTCCTCCCAGTCGGACGTGCCCAGAAAACCTCCGACTGAAGGCGCCCAGGAGGCATTTTAATCAGATGTCCGAATCACCTCAGTTGGTTCCTTTCGAGTTGCAACTCTACTCCGAGCCGCTCACCTTATCCGCAAGGTGGAACCAATCAATTTGTACAACATAAACAAAAAATACTAAAATAAAAGCAAAACATGATAACAACTTATAAGATTGAATTCCCAAATTAACTATGCCAATATTTAGACCCGTCAGAGAAGCGAAAAGCCACCGAAAAATTGGACGTCTTGAGATTTTTTCTCAAAAGTGCCGATTGAGGACAAACTTTTGATTGAAAGGCTGTTTTTAAAGTTTTGGAGCTGCTGCTGCGAAGACGAGACCTCCTTTAACCACAAACCTCAATCATCAAATCGTTAAAAGCAGTTGGAGGTTGAGTAGAGCCAGAAAAGTTCGAAAATGTGCCCAAATGCTGAACTCATGTACGGCTTTATAGGTAAAAGAGCGTTAAAGTCCAACGGGGATATTTAACCTGGAGCCAGTGCCATGATGCTAGCACGGGTGTAATGTTTTACATGTTTGCATTTGGTGTAAGTTACCGTTATCTAGCCTTAAGGAGACGAATGCAGTGGTAACGGTCTTCATATCAAGGCAAGACGTATGAGGAAACATGATAAATTGGCTAAACAAAGGTTATCTAAATCTGAATTTTCCTTCCTCTGAGGACGACTGTTTGACTTTCTTGAAGGACTACCAAGACAAAGACGCCATCTTTCTCGACGCTACACGTTCGAAGTTCGCCTATGAAAACATGTGGTGCTGGTTCCGGTTGGTCGCCTCGGTAAATGAACCCGTTTCATTATTTTTTTTGTCTATATTTAAGCAGATGAGTCTGGAGAGCTGCCCCGTAATGCGAAAAGCCGCTAACCCGTATCAGGCAGGTGCTCGCTGGCAGATGGTCGCGGTGGGCGCTGCAGTCTGTTTCCTCCATGTCGCGATGGCTCCGAGGCACAATTGAGCAGGGATCTGTGAATGACAGGAACTGTGGCATTTTGAGATAATGAAGAGGTCAGGCTTTTTTCTTCCACTCCTGCGTTTCGTGGCAGGTAATCACTTTTTTTTGTTTCTTTAGAATCCTGCGCCGTTTGAAAGGCTGCACAACTTGAGAAAATGCCACCGAAAAATAGGCTTTTGTCTTTGCTTGGGATCACTCTGTACACGCTGCAGGCCTTTAGTTCATAAATACAGAAAGAATGAAGTAGCATAATGAAGAAATGTAAAGCTTTCTCCCACTGAAATGATGTTAAACTGCAAGAACAGACGGCAGATCACGCTAAAGTTAAATCTGTTGGTGCTTCTATGGAACAAACACGATACTTTTTCAACAGTAGTCTTTTTGTGGATATGCACCAACTAGCCACAACATTCAAACCATCTGTTTAAGACTGGAGATCGTTTTATGACCAAAATAGCTCTAAATACATAAAATCTGCGTTTGTTCGGTTGTGTTTGGTACCGAGATGCTGTGAATGGATCCTCAACGGATTGGGTGCTCCATTAGATTGGCATGTTGGGGGTTTGGAGGCTCTTGGTCGTGTTCCTCAAGCAGTTTTTGCAGTGCAGCATGTCCTATTTCTGGGTGGGTGGTGCCTGTCCAAAGTAATATCCCTGTGAATTCCTGGAGGCAAGATATCCCACCAGATTATTGATTCGTAACAAGTTGATCAGTGGTTTTCGCCTCACCTGTCCGTGGTTTTGATGCTGTGACTGATCAATGTAAAAGTCAATATCACAGGTTTGCATCAGACCCTTGAATCAAGAGGTCTTTAACAGGTTAAATTAGAGGGAACCTTTGGATAGGCAGTCGTAGAGAAACTAGAGCGACAGGAAACATTCATGATAGCAAAGTTCTAGATCGTAAACCTGGGCGAACATCAAGCAACTTCCAGGTGCAACCATCCAGCAATGCAACCTCATCTCCAACATGGAGACATAGAAGAAGATCAGGGAGGGTTTGGAAGACGAGGACAACAATGCAAACTAGGAAGAGATGAGATCATCCAAGAGATGAGGCTCCTTGAAGACAATAGATTTTGTGGAGATCACCAAATAACAAAGTCTTAAATAAGAAAAAGTCTTGTTGCTTTCCCAACTACTTCCTGTTATTCTGAGTTCTCCGGTGATGGAGTTGCTGGACGAGCAGGTCCGCTGTCCACCAGCTCTGAGGGAACTTTGTACAAGCAAAATCTATAGTGGACATTTCAATCTACCTCAAGAAGAAGAAATGGGGGGTTGTGGAGTGGCCTAGTGGAAGCTCAGGTTTGAATCCAACTGAAATGTTGCTGATGGGTAATTATGAAAAACACCTTTAGGAACTTTTTTTTTTCCCTAAATAGGGGGGGACACGATGTTCTCAGAGACTGTTTAAGATCTGACTTTCAACCTCATTTAGAGACTCTAATAAAGAAAACTGAGTCGGTGAAAGCCAGCGTATCCTTTGTTTTGTACTTTTCTTTGATCTTCTTTTTAGTTTGGTTGGTTAAGCACACTTTTGGGTTTTTGCATGTTTTCAGAGCGAGTGAACGGTACTGTAAGTTGTGGGATCATCAGAAAAACGTCACTTGACTGGACTGTATTCAATAACCAGAATTTGTTCTATCGTGAGCTGTGTTGAATTAAATGACTTCTGAAGAGTTCTTCTTTCTTGCTTCATTTCTTACAGCCTTGAAAAAAGGATGCTGTTCCATCTTTCTCGATTTATTTACATCCTGTGACTTATGCTCACCCTGTTTCATAGTGTGGCGTTAACACAGACAGGGTTTGTTAGTCCTTTATGTGGTTTGAAGTTTGGCTAAACTGCTGCATTTTACAGCTTTTGCAGTTTGTATGAGAACGATTTACTTGGTAACAACGAAAGCAGCAACAACAAACTGACTTCATATTCTTTCTACGCATTCTGTATCCTGATCAAAGTCCTTGTCTTTCATTTCTATGTCTCCCTTCCCCTTAAAACAATGCACAACTGTACTTCCCCTACAAAGAAACACAGTGACTCTTATGTGATTCGACAGGTTGATGTCAGATCTAAAACTCGTCTCCTTGATTAGGAACCTGCGTCACGCCTTCATGCACCAAAATACACTTGAACTGATTACGTGACCTTTTACACACATCTTAGTCTGAGAAATAAGTGGTTCTGTTCTGCTTTTATTCGATAAATCTGAAAACAGTGCAGCTAATAGGAGGGTGCGCCAAGGTTATCAGCTAATTAGGGTATTACAGAGCTTTTAAAGCTTCGGTTTAAATGAAGGTAAGTTATCTTTAAAAAATCTATAATTGTTCCGATGCGAATTCTGGCCCGTTCTGCTTAAAGCAGTTTTGTTTCTTCCTCAGTAAAATATTAAAAAATGTCAATAACACTGACAGGGACTGATAGATTGACAGACACTGCAGACTATGCGCCCTACAGAGGAGATCTGGTAATCAGCTGAAGCCAAATTGTGTTTCAAAGTTTGATGAAATTATTTTTTAAGTCCCATTTAATTTTCTGACCTTCACCAACTTCCTCATAATAAAAGCTCTGTACCCTTGAATATGTGTGGTTTTGGGTAAAATGTGTGACTAAAAATGTCCTAGACTGAACCCAATACGCTGGAAGATCAATTGTTTTTTGAAAAACGAGACGAAAACTCGCCAATCAGCCCTTTGTGAGCAGCTTTGAAACGACCACAACAGCAACTTTTGCTGGATGCAAACAGGATCTGGCTTTGGTGTGGCCTGTTACATATATCTGCACAAACAAGGGAAAAAAATAGCTGTTTCTTAGCCCGATCCATAGCATCCGCAGGGGAGATTCTCTTAGCGCCGTGACCAGGATCGATGGCTCTAATGAGCGAGGAGGTCAAACCTTTAACTGGGCGTGAGATTTGGATCAATATCAGCAAGTTATGGTGAAGACAAGGTGCACATCCTTATGAAACGCAAGATAAAGTCGTGCACAGTCCTTTGGAGAGTGTTCCAACGTGACAGTCGATGGGTTTCCAGCCTCCTCATCCTCCTCCTCCTGCCCTTGTGGTGTCATTTAACTCCTCGATGTCACACTTAAGATGCCACAACAGCGTGTGAAGAAGCTGCTCGCTGCAAATGAGCAGACTTACTTCAAGAGGCTGCAGGTACAGCGACGTACGAAGCATCAGTTCGTCGCCGCGACCCTGGACGTTGAAGTGGTGCCAGTGTTGGACTTCCAGTGTTCCTGCTAAGTGCTTCTATTAGAGGCCCCATATGGTGAAAATCCATTTGTATTGTCTTTGGTATGTTGTAAAAGCTTTAAAAATGTGAAGACGGTTTCTGCTGCTGTTCCTCTAGCCTCCTCAGTACCAGATAGTCTCCAAGCTTTACAAGCCAGTGAAGTTTTGTTCCATTTCTGCATCGAAATTCACATATTTTTCTGTTTCTGTTGCCAACAGAACAAGTATGAAGCATAATTAAAATGCACCATTTCCAATGTGACAAACTCAACAGTTAAAACAGTGGTTGTGAATCAGGTGATATTTCCATGTGTCATCAGGGAAAAAGTCAGAAGCTCAGCACAGTCATGGTGAAATAAACAATCTCTGCAGTATTTTCAGGATGGAAAAACTTGAAGCACACATTCTGGGGACATGTGACACCTTTAGCTTGCTGGACCTAGCTAGCTTGCAACATGCTACATTAACATATTAAGTGTTTTAAGCACATTAACAGCACACATTAAACTTAACAAACTTAATGAATTACTATATTATCAGGTCAACAGTCCGCATGCAGACATTTTTATAAAAAGCTAAATCAAACCCTGGATATCAAACCACCCAAGTGTTGATATTAAAAGCTCGACTAGTTAAACAGAGTTTGTTTCTGCAGCAAGAAACCCGGGGCTAACGCTGGATGGGACACTGAGAACCTGAGGCCTGCACTGATGGATTAAATCCGTCCAACTAGAACCAGGTGTTCCACATTAGGTTCCAATGATTAGACCTTAGTTAAACCTCTGACATCTGGGATCTGCTCTTTGCTGGTGAAGCATGTGGAGTCGCCATGATAAAAGTCTAAAGAGCTCCAATCCACAAGTGATTTACAGTGACTGCCAGTTTGTCCAGGTTTTGGAGCATTTGTTGCATTAGAAGTAGAAATTTCAACCGAATAATGACCCATCACAGCAAATCCACCAAGGAATGGCTCAAAAATGGGGGAAACTGGGGGTTCTGGAGTGGCCAAGTTGAGGCCAAGAGTTAAAAATGTTGTTGATGTTGGAAATTAAGAAAAATTATGAAAAATTATGAAAAACCTCTTCAAGAAATTATTTCTCCTGAAGGGGGCAGCACAGGCTTCTCATGTCAAGGTTGGAGAACAGAAGAATGTTACATCAATTGGTATTTTTTTCTTAATTAAACGATTGAAAAAGCTGGTTTTTCTTTTGGTGTTGTTCAAGGATACCGCTTTTATTTACAGACGCCGATTTAAAGAAATACCTACAAACTAGTGGCTTAGTGTCGACCAGGTTATTCACGTGAACCGTGTGGAGCCGAAGACTTTACAAAAACATAGAACCTGTATTGACCAAACAGTTGGAGCTCGATAATTAGAAGTCATGTCAAACGAACCTCTCCATCTCAGTCCTCTGCATATGATTTCAAGGTGTATTTATTCATTAATACACAGCCATAAAAATACATATTAGACGGAAAGTAACTGAATAAAATGGTTTTGCAGAATTAGAAACGTCACAGTTCTGATGAAGGCGTCCTTCAATCAGTCAGACATCTTCAGCAGAACAGATCTACTTCTTTATTCCTCTTTAAAACATGGAAACCAATAAATGAATGATAATCCAACACTAAATGTAAAATCTTCTTTTATGTTGGATAGCAAGGCTGTCGGACTGTCAAGACGAAGGTCGAGATACGAGGAGGGCTTGATGCTTGAAGGCACATTTGTTGCATCTACAGCGCCCTCCATAATTATTGTCACCCCTGGTTAAGATGTTCTTTAGCTTCTAGTAAATTCAGGTTTTTCTAAATAATTTAGGACCACAATGAAAAAAAAGAGGAAAATTCAACCTTTAATTCAAGTGCATTTATACAGTGTGAAAAAAAAATCCCACATTAAACAATAATTCTTTTACATCAAATCATGTGAGCCACAATTATCAGCACCCTTGATGTTAATACTTTGCACAACCCCCTTATGCCAACAGTTCATTTGAGCTGAGTTAAAGGTTACATTTTTCTACAATGTTCAGTGTGAGAGGATGCTTCTGCAATAAAAATGACATTTGTTTTAAGGCTTTTAACACATCTTAACCAATAATTATGGAGGGCGCTGTGTTCATTGTTTTTAATAGTTGTTATAATAACTAGTGTGTTGTTAGAACACTACGCATTGCTGGATTTCACGCCTAATTGACCGGTGGGTTGTGCACGGGCCTTCAGTTGACATCAAAGCTAAGTGGTCCTTAATCCGACAGGTATCTGATCTGTTGCCATGCGACTTCTGTCTGAACGACCAGGTTGCATTTATCTGACCTACATGTCATTGATACACGACAAACTAGAGCTGGTCCGAAAAGCACTTTCTTATCTCTGCATATTCAGGCCTAATTAATGATGAATATCAGAATATTCTGCGTAGTCGGGGGACACTTCTGCTCTGGGGGAGGCTCCACTGTTACCATCCATGTTTACTTCCATAAACACTGAGCACGCTCGCTGCGTGTGACGTCGTCGTGTCCTCTTCTGCACATGCGGGACACTTTTGGGTCGTATGAAGTTCACACAGCAGATCACATACAAGTCGCATTGAACTGGAAACGTGAAGGAAGTCACAAAGAAATCGGATTTCACAAAAAAATCTGAATGTAGCATTAAGTCCTGCAGTGTGAACGTAGCCAATCTGTGGGATTGTTCAGTCAGATTATACGCCGTTATCCTTGTTTGTGACTTAAAATGTCATGTCAGAGTCAGAATCCAAGGCTGTCGGTATGTTAAGGCTGTTTTTTGTTGGTTCTGTTTGTTTTTTCTAAAACCCTGTCGGATAGTAAGGTTTTTGGATTGTTAAAGGTCGGATTTTCAAGTCACGACTGTACATCTAAAACAAGAATAAATTAGCAAATGAAGCTATTGAAGTTAGCCAATCATTGACGTTATTCTAATCAAAACTTTGGATTCATTAGAACAAGATGTTTTATTCTGATCCCAAGATGCTCCAGAAGGCTTCGTTTTTGTATAAAGCAAGTCTGCAAAGAGGATCAATAATGTCCAAAAACCCAACAGTTGAATGGGATGAATGTACTTTTTCACACGACTGTAGCCCTTCATCTTTTAACACACTTCTAGCAGACTAAATTTGATCTATTATTATAGAATTAAGCATTAAACAATATCAAACGCTCCTTAGTTTTTCATTCTACAACTTTGATTTGTGGACTGCAGAGATTCTGACGTCCTCGCAGCAGCGTTGCTTCAGACTTTCAGATCCGCCTTCGCTGCTTTTCACAGACCTGTGAATTCCAAATCTCACCGCTCTGCTCTTCGTTTCTGGTCTGGATGAAGGATGAAGCTTCGAGGGACAAGCAGAGGCTTTCCATACTGCCCCCACAGGTTTATAATCCAAGGCCAAAATGAGCCAGAGGCTTTGGGTTTTTTTTTATTTCCTCCACCCACAAGCAGAGCCCTGTGTTCAGCAGCTGGGTTCTGACTTCAAACTGGGAGGAAATAGCTCATAGATGTGGGAACAGGGTGAAAAACTGAGCTGACAGAGGCCGCAGAGAAGCCACACTGTCCCATAATGTTCTCATGGTTCACTGCCACTTGATGTAACCTGAGCATTGAGTTAAAGTTCATGTCTGATTTTACGACAACCCACAGATTCACCAACAAAATCCACATATTCAAAGCAAAAAAAGGTTTCATTTCGTCAACGAAAACTTTGTTTGACAGCCAATTTTTTATGACGAACTCAAAAATATGACTTGTATTCCAAGATGAAAACTATGACAAAATGTTTCTGCTTTTAAAACTAAATGTTCAGGACATGGACAAATGATCTAATTACTAAAACCAGCGTCTGTGGAATATCTGAGGTTAGCAGCTACCTCGTCACAAGCAGCATCCACAAGGGAAAGACAAGGATCATGAGGATACATGCAACCACTGATGAACCAGTCAGAGTAGAAAGCAACAGGAAGTGGAGTCCTGCACTTATTTAGGGAGTAAACATGGTACAGACGTCATAGCAAGAACAGAATTACAACAACAAACTAAAGTACGGATTTTCAACTCTACTATAGAATTAGTTCTCCTTTGCAGTTCAAAGACTTGGAGAGTGATGAAAAATATAATCAGTAAAGTACAGATCTGTAAGTTACCAGTAGAAGAAGTCAGAAGAAGAAGATGCTCCAGATTGGGCCTAATTTATGAAAACCAGTGACAAACACCTCCAAACAAGCCCTGATGTCGGACCCTCAAGAAAAAAGAAGAGGTCAACCAAAGAACACCTGGTGAGAGGATCTCCAAACGGACATCAAGAGTCTTCGGTACAACCAGACCCAACTAAGACAGAAAAACCCGAGAGCGGGTTTTCTGCAGCTCCAGAAAAAGGCTCGTCGTTCATCAACATTATCATGTCTACACATTGAATCTCTTTCTCCAAGTCCCTCCTTCTCTCTTAGCAGCTACAAGCTCTCTCCAGGAAATGGAAACCACAGCGTTCAGGACATGTAGCTAAAGGAGAAAACATTGTTTATGCTCATGCATTATTCGTTTTAAGAAAGAAACTATTGACAACTCGGTGGATTCAGTACAAACAGTAAAAATGTGTGCTTTAATTGCGTTTAACTTCTGACACCTGTGGTTGTAACTATGCATCAGTTAGATGTGAGACTCTTCAGACCCCCGGTTTCCTTTGACAACATCAGATAACATTTGGGAGGATTTTGATCATCTGTGGATGTGATCGCTCGGAGCTCTGCTCTGACAGATCCATGATGCCAAAAAGCTCTTTGGGAAAAAGGCAACATGCTGCCAGTCAGAAAACCCCCATCGGCCATCATGAAAACACGTCAGTGGGGCTTTAAAAATAGACGGAACTTGTTAAAACACATAAAGTATTGTTTTTATTTTGACGTAAAGCCAAAAGCAAGTGGAAACAAAAAATGCTGTTGGTGATTTGGGCTACAAGGGAAACAATGAGCATTTATAAACTTTCTGATTGTTGAGGGCCTTTTCCTGTTTTAACCCTGCCTGGGAAACATTTCCCCAGTTTGGTGTTGAAGAACTTGATCCACAGTGCTCCAAGATCATGAGAAACTTGAGGTCTTTAAAGCAGTAGAAGTGATTTCAAAACTTTTTTTACGCTGTACTGGTTAAAAAAACACCAACTTTCCAGTGGTTGCAGCCCAGAAACATCACGAACACAGGAAATATAGTGGAGCTGAGGAAGACCACGCCTTCAGGCTCAAAACATGCATCATATCAGGCTGTAAACATGTTTGTTTCTGCTGTAAAGTTTTAACATTAATCTCAATGGGGATGGACTCGCTTTTAGAAGCAGCCTCTAGTGGACATTTGAGGAACTACAGATTTTCTGCAAGGACTTTGGAGGTTGTGAGAAGTGCTTTTTTTTTGTTTGGATTTTTACTCAGTTAATCAAAATGGTCACAGATGAATGCTTTGGCAGTCAACAGTTGATTAGTGGACTTGGTGCTTTAGCTCTGTATTGAAGTAATGTTAGTTATAAGTGGGGGAGGAGGAAGAAAATCCCACAAACATGCACTAATCAGTCGAAAATATGAAATTCACTCTACTAGAGAGTCATCACTAAAGGCTCCCAGGTCGTTTTCTGGTTATTTTCAGTAGAAGACACATTTACAGCGTTATTGAAGTCCCTGTGAACCACTGTGGGTCGGAGCCTGTTTAGCTAAATGCCCTCAATGGAAAAGCTCTGTTCTGTATTCAGGTTTCACACGAGGCGACATTAGATTGTGGCTCCTGATGGCGGACGACGAGCCGTGTTGTGTTTACATTTTTCCAGCCCGAGTTCTTGACTTACACAAACACCGTCGCGTCCTCGCTCTCACCAAGCGCACACATGAATACAAAACGGCCGAGACCCTCAGACAGCACAGCCACTAGCCGCGATGGCTGTCATTACAGTGCATCTTCTAAGTATTCCAGCTCAATCAGAGGTGATACAAAAGGCCTTATCAGAGCTGACGAGCTGCCCTCTCGAGTCCCCTTCTTCCTTCTTCTGCTGATTGCGGCTATCAGCGGCTGTGTGGGTGAGATGCCGCCTGATAACTCTCAAATGAGCCCATCTTTCATGTTTATGCTGGCGGAGGTGATGCCGCCGCTACGTTTAGCCACACGGTGCGCGCTCGCTCGCACGCCGCCTGAATGTTAAACGCGGTGATTGGATGTCGTGCGCCGAGCGACGGGAAGCTGGTTCATTATTTTTATCGTCCCATCTTCTGCCCGACACTTGAAATTACTGTTATTATGCAGGTTATTCAGACCTGTGCGTTTATTGTGTTTGCTGGTAGGAAGGTGTTGGTCTGGGTCCCAGGAACTGTTTGGATTATTCCACTTCCAATCATCAGGAATCTTCTTGATTCTGTGAATTTTTAGATTGATTTATCAGGTACTTTCAGGAGAACTTATTTTTTTATAACCCCTGTTCTTCTTGGATTTGTCTCTTTACCAATATTTTTATTTTCTGTGTACTTATGTGCAGCATCCTGTCCGTCTTGCTCTAATGTCAGGCAAATACAACCAGCTGTATCTGATGTAATGAAGGTGGCTACAGGTTTTGGAATCAGATCTCTTTTACTGACGGCACAACATGAGGATACGATGGGAATTGATGTTGTTACACGCGTGGACAAAATAGTTGGTACCCCTCAGTTAATGAAAGAAAAACCCACAATGGCCACAGAAATAACTTGAATCTGACAAAAGTAATAATAAATAAAAATTCTATGAAAATGAACCAATGAAAATCAGACTTTGCTTTTGAACCGTGGCTTAACACAATTATTTAAAAAAATAAACTCATGAAACAGGCCTGGACAAAAATAATGGTACTCCTAGAAAAGACTGAAAATAATGTGACCATAGGGACATGTTCAATCAAGGTGTGTCCTCTAATTAGCATCATAGGTGTCTACAAACTTGCAATCAGTCAGTCGGCCTATTTGTAGGGTTACAAGTAGTCACTGTGCTGTTTGCTGACATGGTGTGGACCACACTGAACATGGACCAGAGGAAGCCAAGGAGAGAGTTGTCTCAGGTGATTAGAAAGAAAATTATAGACAAGCATGCTAAAGGTAAAGACTATAAGACCATCTCCAAGCAGCTGATGTTCCTGTGACTGCAGTTGCACAGATTATTCAGAAATGTAAGATCCATGGGACTGTAGCCGACCTCCCTGGACGTGGCCGCAGGAGGAACATTGATGACAAATGGAAGAGACGGATAATAGGAATGGTAACAAAAGAGCCCAGAACAACCTCTAAAGACATTAAAGGTGAACTCCAAGGTCCATCAGTGTCTGATCACACCATCCTTCATTGTTTGAGCCAAAGTGGACTTCATGGGAGACGACCAAAGAGGACACCATTGTTGAAAACAAATCAGAAAAAAAGCCAAACTGCATGTTGACCAGCCCCAAAGCTTCTGGGAGAATGTCCTCTGGACATACAAAACTGGAGCTTTTTGGCACATCAGCTCTATGTCCACAGACATGAAGCATATCAAGAACAGAACACTGTCCCTACTGTGGAACATGGAGGAGGTTCTGTTATGTTCTGGGGCTGCTTTGCTGCATCTGGCTAAGGGTGTCTGAATCTGTGCAGGGTCCAATGAAATCTCAAGACTATCAAGGTGTTCTAGAGAGAAATGTGCTGCCCAGTGTCAGAAAGCTTGGTCTCAGTCGCAGGTCATGGGTCTGGCAACAGGATAATGACCCAAAACACACACAGCTAGAAACAGCCAAGACTGGCTCAGAGGAAAACACTGGACTGTTCTGAAGTGGTCTTCTATGAGCCCTGATCTAAATCCTGTTGAACATCTGTGGAAGAGCTGAAACATCTGGAGAGGGCAACCCTTCAAACCTGAGACAACTGGAGCAGTCTGCTCATGAGGAGTGGACCAGAACACCTGCTGAGAGGTGCACAAACCTCATTGACAGTTACAGAAATGGTTTGATTACAGTGAACCTCAAAAGGTTGTGCAACTAAACATTAAGTTAAGGGTACTGTGATGGCCGCACTGCAGCCCCACAAGTAGTACCCCCACACCACACTGCCTGCTCTCCACACCTTTTGATTTCTGTCATTTAGTTTATGCACTTTTTACAATCATCATGCACACACATCAATTGACAGATAAATCGCATGACACATAGTACTGACTCCATATGCCATACTCACAGCTTTATTTATACACAACGTTGTTTCTAGTTTGTTAGCGCGTACATTCTTTGTCATTGTATGTTCTGTTTACGTTTCTTTATTAAACCATTAGTTGCGGGTGTGGCCCCAGTTAAGAGGAGCCAGTGTGCCCAGCTGCCCCAAATCCTGGTGATGAGGGGTAATTGGAAGAGACGAACTGTGGCTGCTCCAGGGGGGTGGGAAAAAAGAAGTCTCCTCACTATTTGAGTTGTTTACTGTTAAAAGCATTTGTTTGAGTTGGTATATAAGTAGTATTATGTAGAATATAAATATATATATATATTTTTGTTTTCCCTTAAACCTAGCCTTATGTCTCTTGTGCTTTGTTTAGTCGTGTTTGTTTCTGTCCACCCCCCTGTTTAATGGTCTGATCAGCCAATTTAAAAACCCCCAGTGTGTGTGTCAGGGTTAAGTCAGTTTGTGTTCTGTTCTGTTCGGGTTAGGTTGGGATTTGGTTCAGTTCAGTTTAGTTGACCTCTTTTTATGGGCCCAGAACCGTTTTTGCTTTTCATTATGTTACATCTTTTTGGTCTTTTTGTTCAATAAATACCTGGTTTTTGAAACTTTCAGTTTGTTTTCCTTGTGCCTGCCTGCTTGGTCCCTCACAGGTACCATCATTCATGTCCAGGCCTGTTTCATGAGTTTATTTTTTTAGATAATTCTGTTGAACCACGGTTCAAAAGCAATGTCTGATTTTCATTGCTTTATATTGTTTTTATTTATTATTACTTTTGTCAGATTCAAGTTATTTCTGTGACCACTGTGGATTTTTCTTTCATTAACTGAGGGGTACCAACTATTTTGTCCACGTGTGTATTTGGTCATTTCATCTCAAATCATCAGATTGTCTCGACTCTGATTTGCCTGAAAATTTTATTGCTTAATATATTGATTCTTTTGAAAGATATTTGTGAAATATTAGCTTAATATTTTTCTTTTTTCTTTTTCAATTGTGGGGTCTGAAATGAAAAATATGGATTAGGATTGGTGTATAGATCAGATTATCAAACAATATTTTTATTTTTGTGGTAAAACTTGTCAAACCTGCTCAATCAGTTATGAAGTTCAACAAAAACAACTTTCTTTTCACTTCTTTTTTTAAACTTTTCATATCATATGTGAAGTGCTATGAGATGACTTGTTGTTGTAAATATGCGCTATACAAATAAAATTGAATTGAATTGAATCAAAAAGAATTCTACATGTTTAGTTCTGTATTATTATGACCTGCAGCGACATATGGTTCAGAAAACATCACTAGTTGTCATCTGCATTATCAATGTTGTTGTTAATGTGAGCTCATAGATGGAGCTCTTCATGATTAAACTCACTCATCAACTTGTCCAATCGTCCAGATTCTTAATCGAGGCCATGATGAGAAATAAAGTCAGGCTTTTATCTTTAATAGTTCCTGAGATTATGTGGCTCAGACATAAAGTCAGATTTCAATGTGAGAAAAAACATGCTTCAGTCGTCGATGGGCAATTCAGTTCAGTCCAAGGTCAAATTTCACAAATATCAATATAAAGATCTACTTTTCATTCTATTGAGTCTTGTGATAAATAGGAGATTATCGAGCAGAAACTGTTCTAAAACTTTGCTGGTTTTAGATGCATTTTCTAACTCAGCTGACGCGGAGTTCGATCCAACGTCCTCGTTTAGATGAACAACGAGGCTCATTAGCTGCTGTCCTCATGCGTCGCCTTTATACGTAGACATGACGTAAGCTGCAGACTAAGTGAATGAGTTTTTATTGGGAGTCAACAGAAGCTCAATCTGTGATGCGTAATTCAGTCTTCAGGGTTCGAAGCGATTTGAGATGCGTGTGCTGAAGCCAGTCTGGAGAAAATGGAGTCAAACCAGTCAGACTCCTCAGGGTTTGGTTATGTGGGTAAAACACCTGTGAAGCTGGTGAACAGAAGTGACTCAGATGGAAGCAAATCTGTTTCATCAAACACACTTGATATGGATGACTGAGGCCTTAAAGACACTTTAAATTCTACTTTATTGACCAAACAGCAAAACGCTGGTATTTGGATGTATTGTTGACATATACTTACCGGTGTGTATGTTACATCTGTGCGTCTCTACTTATTGATTTTTTTTCTCCCTCTATACTTTTCACTTTCTTTCAACCGCCTCTCCCGGCACAAGAGAATTGCTCACCGTTCAGCCGGCGAGGAAAATGCCAACGCTCGTCATTTCTGCACAGCTGGTGGCAACAAACAGCACAAGCCTGGAAAATCATCTGGCTTTAGGGGCAACGCTGGGGCTGGAAAATACCAGCTGCTTCACCACATTACAGCCCAACACCTTGTCACAGGCGATATTATTCCTCAAAGCCCCCGACCGAGGCTGCACGCCAACATAACAACTGTTTACAAGTGTTAGAAAGTCGGCGTTTTGCCGCACATATCAACCTGTGTCCTCTTTTTTTCCATCCTTATCGAGGCGTCTCTGTCATCCTGTGTCAAGAACTGTTGAGAAACAAACTTGAGCTACATGATGGCTCCAATAACAAGAACTAGAAATCAAACAAACTCATTTTCAGGAACCCATTTTAGCTGCTCTCCTCGTAATACTAGTAATATTAGCAGTGATCCTCGTAGGTGTTGTCCAGCCTTTTATACCAAGAGGACAAACAAACCACATTCCAAGTGCACAACAAGAGCTCCAGATCATGTGAACAGGAACATTTTATTGAGGTGCAATGCAAAACCTCTTTGAGAATCCTCATTCAGAGTTATAACAACTGAATTAGAAGAGCTGCTCTGTGGCGCTTTGTTTTCTCTGCTTAAAAGCGACTCATTCTTTACTTCCCTGATAATAAGTTGTCAGATATTTCTTTTGCACACTTGCATTGATCCCGGCTCTCCTCCTCCTCCTTTCTCTAATTGACCACATTCATCTCCGAGTGACTCCAACATCGATGAGTTCCGGTTGGTCACAGTCGTTCCACACGATTAACACCGAGCCGAGCTTTGGGTGACGGACAAAATATTCCATCTCGGTCCATTTTAAGAACACAGTCGATCCATAAACTGACTTGCACTGATTGATTTTTTTGTGCCGTTGTCTGGTTGCGCTTTAAAGAAACTGTCAGAATCGTCACGTGGAAAAAGTAGTTAACCTGAACACAGGTCAAGTATGACAGATTTGTCCTGTAAAGGAGGAGCAGCTGATACGACCAGTGGAGTTCTTCGCCTTAACTGGACTAAAAGTTTCTAGTTATCTTTAAAACCTGGTTACCATTTAATTGGTTCAATCTCTGATAAATCTCTTCACATTTTGGTTGAGCTTTGGTGAACTTTGCCCCTTAAATTTGCTCGGTCTACCAATAGCAATCCGTCTTGACAGTATTGACCTTTAAGGGAATGGAGAGTCCTAAAAGGAAGCAGCTGTGGCGGCTCATTAGCGGCGCCGGACCATTAGTTTTTATTTTAAAATCGAATCTCAGCGTACAGACAGCTGTGAGGCAACGACGGGGTACGTAAGTGTAGTCGGTTTTCCCCTTTAAAAAACGAAATGGATACAACACCAGAAAATTAGCTCATTTAGTAGTTTGCCCAACGTGAACTCTAGTTGCATAAGATGCCCAACGACTTCCAGGGACTCATACAGGGATAGCAACCAAACCTCAGTCATTTTGGTTTGTGATTTTTTTTTTTTCTTTTAAGGCTTTTTGATTGCACCTTTAGAGAGACAAAGAAGCTGACGTTGGGTGAGCCAAATGATTTTATTCCCTGGTTTGTGTACACTTGGTCTAAAGTTTTTTTCACTTTGGGTAAGAGCAGGATAAACAAATAAAGAGTTCATTTGAAAAAAACAGAGAACTCCATCTTCACAAACCTTCAGAAAACCCACTTGTCCATCATCTACGTGAGACAACATCTATCAAACTTAAGTTACCTCTTTTTTTGTCACGTCAAATCCACTCAACTTCAGTTTAATTGATATTATCTCAAGCAAACAACAAAAACATAAGTGGAGTTATCTGTTTTTACAAATGCACTCCTCCAATACACAATGTGTTATTTTGTTGTTTTTCCTGGGCTCTCCTTTAAATGAGCAAGAACCAGAGAATATCTTGTTTTTTTGCTTTTAAGGAGGAAACAACTCGTGTCCTTACATTCACCCAACATAAAACAATACATGTTTTAGTAAATGGGACGTTTTAATCTCTGGACACTAACTCTTCATTTGTCTAAACTGTGGTGCAATAATGAAATGAGATAAACTGAACAATGTCTTCTTTTTTTATCTATCGGTCGATTGCACCAAGCATAGCCAATATCAGTGCTGGTGAGACTGTTTGTATCGGCATCATTGAATAAATCTCATTTTACCTTCAGTCCAAAGCCTCTCGTGAGTATGTGGAGACGAGGATCTTCCACTTCCATCCTCACACAGCTTTAGTGTATCTGGGGGGCAAGTAGCTAAATACCAGCGGATGACTCAACACAGTAGGCGACGATCTAATAACAGCAGAACACACATTAGCCCACAACAACCATGTCGGCCTCTGGGGAGGTCTGATGGATTAGACCGGGACATTCTGTGCTCCCAAGCTGCTCAGATGTTGCTGCTAAGTGTTGCTTGTTGGTGGAAACTCTATGTAACACAGCAATGTTTGTCTTGTAGGCAACTCCATGATAGGACTTATCCTCTTCTGGTACATCTGTGTTTCAGCTCTGTATTTGTTTTTTGCTTACAAAAAAAGGCAACTCTTCTCCAAAACCAAGGAAATGACATCGACTGTAGATAAGAAATGGACGTAGCCTCTTCTCTGTAAGAGCCAGCAGGGGGCGACTCCTTTAGTTGCAAAAAGAAGCCAGATTCTATGAAAGTCTACGAGAAAATTATTCAACTTCCCTTTTGATTTGTTTCTGAATCACTTAATCCATCTTAAACCATCAGGACCTTCTGCTCGGCCATCTCTGATTTCCATAAAACTTCATAACTGTATAGTCCTGAGAACAAAATACTGTGAACCAGTGTAGAGAAAAGAAGACATTTAAATAAAAATTATACAGCTTTGCAAAACTTTCTAAATGTTATTGGACCAACTGGATCACATGATAATTACAATTTGGACACTCAGGAAACTCTATTCACCATTTTACAGCTGCTGTTTTTCATTTAATGGGGTAGGAACAACATGAACACCAGTCCTTGGGGGCTTCAGTTGCAGCTTCACGGAGCTTTTAAAAGCACATGTATATACATGGGTTGATTTTCCTGTAACCAGGCTTGTACTTGTACGACTCCATTAAGGGACTGTGTGTGACAAACCAAAGAAATAAGCTGGTTTATGAGCTGTATGCGGCAAAACAAAAAGAGACGCTGGAGTCAAATTTGAGCGACGAGCCAGAAATTCAAACCAACGCTGACTTTCCAAAAAAGCTGCTTTTCACTCGAGGCAACATCGCTGACCCACTGCGGAGTGAGCAGTCCACCCCCATCCTATGGCAGGGGGGCGGCGGTGGAGGGCTTCGCCTCGGGTCTCGGATGTCCGACGAACCCCCGCTGCATCCGCTGAGCCCCTCCACTTTCATCACTGTCTGCTTTGACTCCCCGTAGATTCGTCTCACCTTACGTGAACCATCATTTGAATCGTCACGCACTAATATAAAAGCCAAAAACAAAAAAAAGTCTTGCATTTTAGGAGTTAAACATAAAAATGTTATTACACTCATATGGTTCAAACACACCAGATAGCAACAAGATAATTTCATCTGAAGTCATCAGGTTTTTAGAACAGTTTCTGCTCAACTATCTGTGATTTGCCAGTTTTTTTTTTAGAAAATGGGTCAAGCTTTTTGTTGATAAAATACTTTCTGAGATAAACATTTTCAAACTAAACTAACTTTCATGTTTGGTTTTTTTCACATATTGAAATTGCAGGCTGTTTGAATGACAATTTCTCAGGAAGTATTAAAGATAAAAACCTGAAATTGTCACTGTTATTGTTGATAACGTCATCGATTTAGAATCTGCAATATTGGACAAACTGATAAAATAAACTCTGATTATGGGGGAGTTGAAATATATGTTTTAAAAAAATGAAGCCATAATTAAAAAAGTGTAATTTTTGTGCTCACATTAACAAAATAAATGACCATGCAGAAGTCAGCTATTTTCTGCTGCATGTCACAACAATACAAAACCTATAGAATACTTTTTAATATCAATCAATTGGTCGTAAAAATAAAAAGAAAGTGAGCTGAGATTTGACAAGTTGTTCTGGATTTTCAGATATGGTTCTCAGAGTCTATGTAACATGTTTTCATTCGAGCATTTGATGTATGACTCTAAACTATCCATGGGTTATGATAACGAAGTTAGTCGAGTAGATCATTTTCCATTGTTTTGGTCTGATTTTACAGTTAATTTCTCTTCTTAATGAATGAAATGCCAGATTGCCTAAATGCAGACTGTGTATCTGAATACATTATTGAACAACAGCTCCACCTTTATGTATAATAAATTGTCCATTCCATACAGTATTCAGTTTAACCCAGATTACACGTCCCTCAAACGCTTCCACTTTTATTTAAATAGACAAGCACCTCGTAAGCACTTTACAGCAACTTGACCTTTAAAACCACAAACTTGTATGTGTTTCTTTATTTGCCGGTAATAACTGAAAACGCTAAAGTGAGTGGGTGAAGATTTTATTGGAGGATATTTCATTTTAAAAGTTTTTTTTTTTCAGTGTTCCCATTTCTGTGGTCATTCATGTTTTCTCTCTTTACCATCAGACACATTGTACAGTGTGTTTCCTCTGCTTGTTTTCCATTTATCCGGCCTTCTGGTGGCCATGTTTTCTGCTCTCTAGAGGCTGAGTGATGTAATATAGATGCACTTAACATGTACTGCGCATTTTACAGTACGTTTGTCAGACACGTTCCACTCTGATCATCTCAAACTTGACCCGCGACCCACATTTCTCCGAACATCTGGTTTTTTTTTTTTCCCGCCCGAACGTTTCGACGGCAGCCACATCGTCCGCCGTAACCATGGCGACTAAAAGCATCTAACTTTTCGTCTTCGTCAGAGCATTTACATGTCCATTTCTCACAGGACAAAGAGCGTATTTTAAGATTTATGAGGGCTATCTGGATGGAAGCCGCATTATGAAGGAGCAGCTTGGCGCCAATCAAACACTGTTAGAGGTGTTTTATAGACACAGTGGAGCCCTGAACTCGTACTGCAGGTCAAACAGAGCGCAGGTTTTACATCATTGTCTTACTTTAACTTCTGCTACTTAGCTGTTTTTCAGATTTGGAGATTTGGCGGTTGATCAGAGAGGAAAGTCAGTGGAAAATCAAGATCTTTAAACCTTGTTAACATGTGCTTATGGACTGTGCTCATATCTAGGGACTATGCATGCAAAGGTAACATTTTCAGACACTACTTTAGTCTTGATGCCATTATTAAGTCACTTCTGTCGCACAATTAAAACGTATCAGATCGATGCCGGCTGTTGTAGTGAACCAAGCAGCATTTTTGTGATAAATTCATATTAAGCGCATTTTCCAAAATGAATGAATGAATTTTTTTTTAACTTCGTGTTGCGATACATTGCTCTGCTTCCATTAGACACATCAATATGAATTATTATTTAGAATTTTAAGATTTTCACGCCATAACTAACGGATTTGTCTGTTGTCATTTCGACAATCCACACATCTAGAAAAGATATATTTCCAAGAGAAGTCTCCTCTGTCTGCCGTTCGTCTTCCACGCAATGCCACAATGAGCAGAAATATGTTTGGAGAAGAGAAAATGAGGCCATTCATCCCAAGAAGACTATACCTACTGTCAAGCATGGCGGTGGCAGCATCATGCTCTGGGGCTGTTCTGCTGCCAGTGGAACTGGAGCTTAAACCAAAGTAAATTTAATAATGAAGGAGAAGGATCACCTCTACATTCTTCAGGAAAACCTAAAACCATCACCCAGGAGGTTGATCTTGGACACAGTTGAGTGTTTTAACAAGACAATGACCCCAAACACACATCGAAAGTGGTAAAGAAATGGTTCAATCAGGCTAGAATGAAGGTTCTAGACTGTCTAACCAAAGTCCTGACTTAAACCATCAAGAACCTGTGGACTGTGATAACGAAAAAGCCTGTCAGAAAGTCAACAAATCTATTAAACTGCACCAACTCTGTCAAGAGTTTAGTTCAAAGCTACAACCAGAAGCTTTAGGGTGGCTACAAAAAAAGCGGCTAGTTGAGGTAAAAGGGGCCTTAATGAGTTCATCATCATTACATCTCATGAAATATAGTTGATTCTGATGCCAGCCGATTCCTACCTTCTGTTAGCTGCAGGTTCTTGACTCCCTGCTCTCTCTTTATGTCTTCATCCTCCTCACTGTGCCCACCAACACCATCATCGCCGCTGGATAAGCTCTTGCAACAAACATGGCAGGAATTTTTTAACAGTTTGGCGCAACCACGTTGGTACTCTTTTCTTGGACAACGGGGTTTTCGAGATGTGATTGGATCGGCCCAGAATCTATTACAGAAAAAAATAATAAAAAATACATACCTGCTTCACATGCAGTCAGACAAAGAAAGAAAAAGAAAAAACTGCTGCATCAGCCCAAAAGGCACTTTGGGGAGGCACCTACTGGGAAACTGCTCAGTCTGCCAGATGGTCAGTCCAGCCCTGTTCTGGTAATTAACTAGCTTTTCCCATTAAATAGCGCAGCAGCAGGACCAAACAATCTTTTATTTTCTCCACTGCCCACCCCTCTCCCTGGTAGGACTCAGGAGAGAATCAAGCAACGGGATGTTTGTTTTTTTTGTAAAGAAAAGACACAAAGGTATTGATGACCTCCTTCTGAGCTCCTAACATGTCCAGACAATTGAGTTTTACCTCTTAAAGCAAGCATCGATTAATTCAACAATACTGACAATTTAAAGTATAGCCATCACATGAAGAAAATCAATAGTAGCACCATATTTATCAAACAAATGGCAGAGTTTGTTCTGGAATCTGCAGCAGTATCACCTCCTTCAAAACGTGGAACCTAGAATCAAGACTGTCCCACATCTTTGATTTCCCTATTCGGCCTCAATGTACTCAAACTTTTATTTAAGGTTTAATGAATGAAGATGCTCTTACAAGTTTAGATTACGATGAGCTCAAAGTGACAAGTCATTAGATTCCTATAGCTCTTAGCTAAATGGCAGTTTTACCCAGAATTTGCCAGTTTTTTGAGTTGTTCTCCTTTCTTGCTATGACTTAAAAGTCTGCACATGAAAAAAAAAACCCTTAAGTCCCGTAAGATCCGTACATGGATAATACATTTTCTTGTCAACAAACACCCCAAACTTGAACCAAAACAACAAACTGAACCAACTTTAGAGGAGAAAGCCATAAAAAGTTTGATATTTCTGGACATACGTGCAAAACAAACACAGTGAAGGACACAAAGAAAGTGGACAAGCTTTACTTTGAGGTTCATACCAGGACAGACAGATGAAAAGTCCAGTTTTTCTTTCTCACACCTTTGACCAGCCAATTAGCACAGTGGTTCCTTGATGGTGTTAGATAATGGACTTACTGATGGAGTCATTAATGGAGCAGTAGCCCTGTTTGGCACCATGTTACGGTGAGCTGTGATGGACTGGCAGTTTGTCCAAGATGGACTCAAGATGTCCACATGTGACCCCCGAACAGATTTAACCCTCATCCCATTTGACTAATTGCACATCCTCCATTCCTCTTCTCTGACACCATATGTCGTTTCCTGTAGGTGCAATCCGCCTTTTTCACAGATCAAGTTTAGTTGCACTGTTCAGCCTTTGCAACAACTAACAGCACGTCATGAATTTTGCTTCTTGTGTTGGTCTGAAGGGACCTTTTTCAAGTGCGAGAATGTTACATCATCAGGGTTATCGAGTTTCGACTGGAGACGGGAAGCTTCAGACGGGGGGTGGAGTGATTATCAGTCAGGGAGAGTTCAGTGAGAGACACTAACAACTGGGATTATAGGAACTGTTGGATTGAGGGTTTGGGGGGTGTGACTCATACAAGAGGCTAAAAGTCAGGATATTGAGGTCTCTGCTGCTTTGATTTTAGCCATTTTTTTAAAGAAATCTGTTCCTCAGAAGCCGTCAAACTGGTTGAAAGTTCAATTATAGTTTCATCTGTATCACTTTCTGTGCAAAGCATCTCGACAGAGGCTGCTGCTCACAGAATAATCCTTTCCCCCCACGTCGCTCTCGCAGGGAAGCGAGGATTTTGAAGTTGCGCTGATTCCTCACCTTCTAAAACCATCATCGGAGGAGGTGGTGAAGGAGGCACACGTCTAATTTTACCGACACGTTCAGAGAAATTGATTTAGTTTGCTTCCAGACTTTGGACTGTTTCCTCGCGTGTCCTCGTGTTGCCCTCGCTGAGACAAAAGCCGGTATGTCTGTGCTCAGCAAAAAGCAGAGATGCCGTTAAAAGGATTAGAGCGGATATTTTTACAGCGCAGTCGTATGGGGTGAAGCGATACGTTTATTCTCTTTAGCAGGTGGCTTTGTGGCATTTAAAGCTAGATTCAGATTAGCGCTCCTATCATGTCTATCCACAGATGGGCATCTTTTTTTTTTTTTTGCTGCTGAGCAGATCTGGACTCGTCTGAAGATTTGAATTGCTAAAATTCCTTTGTTGTCGTTCGAGCGGAAGCCTGGTGGCACACAGTGACAAATCCAGAGGCTCTGATCCAAATGATCTGCCAGCTTTACAGCCGGCGCTCAGCCGAAATCAGGGCAACAGAGATGGACACAAAAACAAGGCAGTCGAGTAGGTGTGCTTAGGATCTGATGTGATGTAATATCTGCAATTTTGAGACTGTCCTCGACAGAAAAATGACTGCTCTGGTCATTTCTTCTCAAAGTCAGCAAGAAACCTCTTGAAACTGAGTGAATAATGTCTGAAGCGAGAAGAGAGGCGACTAGAGCCTCCAGGAACAAACTGTTCACTGTGTTGTGTATCAGAAGTACGATACAGGCATCGTAACAATTTCTGCTCCACCACTTCTGATTCACCTGAAATTTTTAAAGCATGAAATCTATATTTTAGTGATAAAGATCCATGTTAATTGCCGTGGGCTGAGAGGCTGCTTTCGCCAGCAGCAGCACTGTAAAGCTTTGGTTTGCTGCTGATCACATGGACAAAGAAAAGGCCTTCTGGAGGAAAGTTCTGTGGTCAGATGGAACAAAGATTGAGCTATTTGGCCTCAATGAGCAGAAATATGTTTGGAGGAGAGAAGGTGAGGCCTTTAACCCCAAGAACACCAAACCTACCATCAAGCATGGCGGTAGCAGCATCATACTCTGAAGCTTTACACAAAGTAAATGGAACAATGAAGGAGAAGGATCACCTCCACATTCTTCAGGAAAACTTAAAACCATCAGCAGAAGGTTGATGTTGGAAACAATTGAGTGTTTCAACAAGACAATGAGCCCAAACACGCATTAAAAATGGTAAATAAATGGTTCAATAAGGGTAGAATGAAGGTTCTAGACTATCTCCCCAAAGTTCTGACTTAAACCTCACTAAGAACCTGTGGACTGTGATGAAAAAACAAGTCTGTGTCAGAAAGACAAAACATTTAGTTTACTTTAAAGAGTCAAACATAAACCAGAAGCTTGTGGGTGGAAATCAAAAGTAGGTAGTTGAGGCATAAATGGTCAAAAGACATTTAACCAAATATTAGCATTGCTGTATGAATATTTTTGACCCAGAACATTTGGTCATATTTTCAGAAGGTCTTTAATAAATCTACGAAAGAACCAAAATGCATCGTTGTTTTTTATGACAAAGATTCATGTGTTATAATTCCTTCATAGAAAATTCACAGTTAGAATAGAATAGACTAGAATACACGCCACAGTACAAGAAAATACCGATAATTAAGTAATATGCATCCCTGGTGTCCACATACAGCAGGTCCAAGGCCCACCGTCTCCGGTTGGGCCGTCCACATGCTGACTGAATGTGGGGAGATGGTAGAGAGCGATGTATGATTAAAGTCTCCTGAGATGACCATCAGAGACTGAGGGTGTGATGTTTGCAGCTGGGACACTGAACTATGGATGAGTTCACAGCATCAGGATGTAAACTGTAATCACCAGGACGTGCGAGAACTCCCTCAGCAGGTAAAAATAGATGCAAACCAGCAGTTCTACATCCTTCGTGTAGCGCCGCTCTTTAACGCGAACATGAACAGCATGACACCATCTCTCATTCACATACATGACCAGTCCCCAGTCCTTCTTCTTACCACTCAAGCTCCGGTCCACTCTGACCAGGTGAAATCTGTCCAAAGTTACCAGCGAGTCTGCAGTGAGTTGGTTCAGCCATGACTCCATGAACAACATGAGGCTCCTGATACTCCCACTGCAGCCGGGTCAGCGCTGTTAGCTGCTAGCTCGTCCATCCGCTAGGGAGAGACCTCATGTTTCCTATGATGATGGACGGACGGACGGCTTGTAGTGTCTCCTCTTCTCCTGACACTTCACTCCTGCCCTGCATCCCCTCTTCCTCCAGCTCATTGGGGATGTCCGGTCTCTCCCACGACACCAACAGCTGTTGTCGTGGCTCACCGGCTCAACAGACGTGGACCCCAAAAAACCTACAAAAAGCGAAGAACAGACCAACAAAAACGCCATCTGCATCTCCAGTGTTCCTGCACCAATGTGGTACAGCTGTGTGAAATTAAAATATGAAAAAGATCGAAGAAAAACCAAAGTAAATAGCTAAAAACACAGAAAGTCACGGCGCCATAGCAACAACAACAAAAGTAATAATTTATTTAGTTATAGTAGTCATTGGAAACTCAAGACTGTGATGATATACGTGGTCTTTACAAGTGGATGTAAACTTTTGTTCATGACTGTTTGTGGCAGATTATAACGAATGCATTAATGGGCCCTATTTAAACCTGCTGAGTCAGCAGCTGTCATCAACCACAGTCACTCACAAGCTAGAAATCACGCCACTTCAAAAACCTGATTGATTAACACAACTTAATCATTTAAGTTGCTGTATGTATATTTTTGACCCAGAAGATTTTGTCATATTTCCAGACAACCTTTAATAAATCTATGAAAGAACCAAAATGCACAAATGTTTTTCTTTGTGTCTTTACAAGATGATGTAAACGTTTGTTTACGACTGTATCAAGCTAAAATGTCACAGGTACCATTTTAAATATCCACAGCTTAAAAAAAAGAGGCAAGTCAGAGAAGCAGAACAACCTTCCTGATGATTTGAGATGAAATAACCCACAACTGATCAGCCTAGTTTTTCCCCTATGTCTAGTAATTAGGAGTCTTAAAGTCCATCCACCTAAATGATTGCAGAGAACAGTATGTTCAGTGTAAAACCATCTTCATGAGGAGANTTTTTTTTTTTTTTGCTGCTGAGCAGATCTGGACTCGTCTGAAGATTTGAATTGCTAAAATTCCTTTGTTGTCGTTCGAGCGGAAGCCTGGTGGCACACAGTGACAAATCCAGAGGCTCTGATCCAAATGATCTGCCAGCTTTACAGCCGCCGCTCAGCCGAAATCAGGGCAACAGAGATGGACACAAAAACAAGGCAGTCGAGTAGGTGTGCTTAGGATCTGATGTGATGTAATATCTGCAATTTTGAGACTGTCCTCGACAGAAAAATGACTGCTCTGGTCATTTCTGCTCAAAGTCAGCAAGAAACCTCTTGAAACTGAGTGAATAATGTCTGAAGCGAGAAGAGAGGCGACTAGAGCCTCCAGGAACAAACTGTTCACTGTGTTGTGTATCAGAAGTACGACAGAGGCATCGTAACAATATCTGCTCCACCATTTCTGATTCACCTGAAATTTTTAAAGCATGAAATATATATTTTAGTGATAAAGATCCATGTTAATTGCCATGAGCTGAGAGGCTGCTGCCTCCAGAAGCAGCACCATTAAGCTTAGGTTTGCTGCTGATCACATGGACAAAGAAAAGGCCTTCTGGAGGAAAGTTCTGTGGTCAGAGGGAACAAAAATTGAGCTATTTGGCCTCAATGAGCAGAAATATGTTTGGAGGAGAGAAGGTTAAGCCTTTAACCCCAAGAACACCAAACCTACCATTAAGCACGGTGGTGGCAGCATCATGCTCTGGAGCTGTTTTGATGCTTTACACAAAGTAAATGGAATAATGAAGGAGGAGGATCACCTCCACGTTCTTCAGGAAAACTTAAAATCATCAGCAGAAGGTTGATGCTGGACACAGTTGAGTGTTTCAACAAGACAATGAGCCCAAACACACATTAAAAATGGTAAAGAAATGGTTCAATCAGGGTGGAATGAAGGTTCTAGACTGTCTCCCCAAAGTTCTGACTGAAACCTCACTAAGAACCTGTGGACTGTGATGAAAAGACAAGTCTGAGTGAGAAAGACAACACATTGAGTTTACGTCAAAGAGTCAAAGATAAACCAGAAGCTTGTGGGTGGAAATCAAAAGGTAGTTGAGGCATAAATGGCCAAAAGACATTTAACCAAATCATAGCATTGCTGTATGAATATTTGTGACCCAGAACGTTTGGTCATATTTTCAGAAGGTCTTTAATAAATCTACGAAAGAACCAAAATGCATCATTGTTTTTTACGACAAAGATTCATGTGTTTTAATTCCATCATAGAAAAATTCACAGTTAGAATAGAATAGACTAGAGTACACGCCACAGTACAAGAAAATACCAATAATTAAGTAATATGCATCCCTGGTGTCCTCACACAGCAGGTCCAAGGCCCCACCGTCTCTGATTGGGCCGTCCACACACTGGCTGAATGTGGGGAGAGTGGTAGAGAACGATGTATGATTAAAGTCTCCTGAGATGACGATCAGAGGGTGTGATGTTTGCAGCTGGGACACTGAACTGTGGATGAGTTCACAGCATCAGGATGTAAACTGTAATCACCAGGACATGCGAGAACTCCCTCGGCAGGTAAAAATGGATGCAAACCAACCACCAGCAGTTTAACATCCTTCGTGTAGCGCCGCTCTTTAACGTGTCAGCATTACACCATCTCTCATTCACATACATGACCAGTCCCCAGCCCTTCTTCTTACCACTCAAGCTCTGGTCCACTCTGACCAAATTAAATCTGTCCAAAGTTACGAGTGAGTCTGTAGTGAGTTGGTTCAGCCATGACTCCATGAACAACATGAGGCTGCACTCCCGATACTCCCACTGCAGCTGGATCAGCGCTGTTAGCCGTTAGCTCTTCCATCCGTTAGGGAGACACCTCACATTTCCTATGATGATGGACAGACGGACGGCTTGTAGCGTCTCCTCTTCTCCTGACGCTTCCCTCCTGCCCTGCATCCCCTCTTCCTCCAGCTCATCAGGAATGTCCGGTCTCTCCCATGACGGTGGCTTGGCCCGGCTCAGCATCAACAGCTGTTGTCGTGGCTCACAACAGACGTGGAACCCAAAAAACCTGCAAAAAGCAAAGAAAGTCACGACGCCATAGCAAAAAAAAAAAATAAAAAAATGTTTAGTTATAGTCGTCATTGAAAACTCAAAACTGTTATGATATACGTGGTCTTTACAAGTGGATGTAAACTTTTGTTCATGACTGTTTGTGGCAGATTCTAATGAATGCATTAAATGGGTCCTATTTAAACGGACTGAGCTGAGTCAACAGCTGTCATCAACCACAATCACTCACAAACTAGAAATCACGCCACTACGAAAACTTGATGAACACAACTTAATCTTTAAAGTTGCTGTATGTGTATTTTTGACCCAGAACATTTTGTCATATTTCCAGACGACCTTTAATAAATCTATGAAAGAACCAAAATGCACAAATGTTTTTCTTTGTGTCTTTACAAGATGATGTAAATGTTTGTTCATGACTGTATCAAGCTAAAATGTTACAGGCACCATTTTAAATATCCACAGTTAAAAAAAAAGAGGCAAGTCAGAGAAGCAGAACAACCTTCCTGATGATTTGAGATGAAACCCACAACTGATCTGTCTAGTCACCAAAGTGTAGCTGCTCTGGAGCTTCGCTTGTCTCACAGTATTAGTCTGAGTTTGTCTCTATGTCCAGTAACTAGGAGTTAGGAGTCTTAAAGTCCATCCACCTAAATGATTGCAGAGAACAGTATGTTCAGTGTAAAACCATCTTCATGAGGAGATGTTTCTGCTCTGTGAAATTAGAAAAAAGAAGTGAAGTGAAAGTATCCATAGAATTATTTGTTGTGATAAACCACATGTGTGCATTAAAGACTTAGTCAGACTACAGCCAAAGCCAAAGGTTTAAATTGGCCCTCTTATAACTTTTAGGGAAGTTTATCTCTCCTCCAGAGGGGAGAACGGTGTTGGCCAGCCTCTCTGGGTTTTACCTGAGTGTCAGATAGAGCTTCATCCACTAATGAGGCACTCTGAGGCCTCCACAGAATTACTCGCGTCGGTTTTATCTCCTCTCGTGCCTTCATGAAACAGGTTCGTCTGATTTACACCTGCAGGAGAACAGATAAGGCCTCCGGTGCTGTCCGAGGCCTCGGGGTCAAACTGACCGAGTGGCACAAACAAGACGATGAGAAACAAACTTTAACACGAGCGAGTGCACGGTTGATGTGGGAAACAAGGATTAACGAGAGACTATCACAGTTTGCATGCTGTGGGGGGATTAGAACCAGGTATGTAACGATTTAAACCACCTGTTTGCATACATTTAACACTAAATTAGGGGTTTGTGTGAAACGTTAAGAGACACAGGGTCTTTTTTGCTTCATGTGAAAAGCCAGAAAAGTTTGGTAAAGTTTTTTAAGCGCCACATCCACCACACGGTCAGAAGATGTTATTATCAAGAATGAACTACAGCAAGACGTACAGATTGGAGGTTTAATTCTTGAGGAGGTTGGCGACACAGAAACTCTGATGTGAAGCCCTGATCAGTAATTAAAGCTTTTGTCTCGTACGTCTTTGCTTCCCCCGTGCATTTCTTAAAGTTTTTAATATATTTTAAAAAGGTCGAGTGAGGACAAATGTGTAGTTACTACAAAAATCCACATGACTGAAACAAAGCATTGGCAGTTTTTAAATTTTGCAAGTTAAGAATAGTAAAATAGCTTCATCTGCTGCACACAAAGGCTCTGACAGGCGCTCCGTCACCTGCCCGACTCAAAGTGCTCTTAATAGCCGCCCGTCGCTGTTGGAAATCGGCTCCCGCTGCGTTGTGAGAGTCATGAGTCAGGCCGATGAAGTGACATTTGATTCGGAGCTCTTCAGACGGATGCGTCCGGCTGGGAATCAGAACGTGTTAATTGCGTTCCCCGACGTGAGCGCCGGGCCGGTAGAACCCCCACCTGGCCCAGACGCAGAGAGGCTGCTTCAGAAGTAATCAGACGAACACAATGTAGTGCTGCGTCCAGCCTCACTTCTAACTCGCTGCTTTTTTGTCAGAACACTTTGTCACATTTGGGGATCCTTTAGCATAATTTTTAGAGCAGCTGTATGCGGCGATAAACATACATAGACGTCAGAAGTAAAGGCCATTAAATGTTCTCTTCTGCTGTCGTTCCTTTTCAAGCATCAAGAGGTTTGTCCTGTAACATCTGGTTAATGGTGTGAAAGGACGTAACCCTTGAACACCCAAGACTTTTTGTTTGTTATTTTGATTGTATAAGAGTCAGAAATCAGACTACTATGAGTGTTCGGTTCTCTCTGGTCCAAGTGGTTAAGGAGTTACAGTAACGTAGAGCCCACATGGCAAAATGTAGGCGGATGGGATTTTTTTTAGACAGCAGTAACGTGTGAGTGTGTTGTGCCACTAACAATACATTGAACAACCCCTTAAAGCTCGTCTTCTCTTCTTTCAGAAACTGTTTTAAATTCTCTCTCTGGTACAAATGGTAAAGGAGCGCTCCCATGGGATGTAACCTAAACTTATTAATGTAGTATTGGTGCCAACATTGAACCAAACAGTGAAAGAAAACACACAAGTCCCAAAACAAAATGAAACTAAGTGGAAAAAAGTCAATGGGTGTGAACCTCAGGCAATTTCTAAGACTTACTTCACCTTCACTCCTCAAACGTCCACTGTTAACCCAGATGGTTTGAATGCTAAAGGACACACGTCTACCAAACAAATACGACCATTTGTATGTTTTTATGTGTGTGGAACTCAGTTTAAAACTCCCCCTCGTAGTCCTGGTGAACACAGACCAGCTAGAGTATGAACCCTCCACTGTCCCTACGTTGTTCAGTTTGGGAAGTTTCTCTAAAAAAAGATGGCGACTGAACAAATTTTCTGTAGCAGCCCTTTATCAACAAAGACAAGCCACAGTTCTCCACAAGTGTTCTAAATGCTGCACTTCAATGGATATCATGTGTTTTTATTTGATAGAATAATGGTGTTGAAGAGTCTTAGTGTGATTTTGTGTACATAACATCCTTAATCCCAATCCCTTATACAATATAGTTTGTCTGTATTTTAATGTTACACGTCATTTTTGTTTAGAAAACTAAATTCTTTGGAAGGATTATTAATCATTTACTGTAGAGTCTTGTGCAGCCACCAACTCATATTTTAATGTGAATCACTGGTTTTACTGTGACATTACTGGTAATTCTTTAAATACAAAAGTTTGACTAGTTATTGTCTCGAGTTTGCTCAGTTTTTGTACACTAAGAACTGTGGAGGTTTAACCTTTCCAGTTATCACAATACGTTTAGGACATCTCGTCTGTGTTTGCTTTAATGTGCCCAGAATGTTCATTTACTCTGCTTAAGGTCTATTTACTGGCTTGTTATGGAGATTTCCTACATTCTTCATCAGCAGAGTTTGTTCATTGGTATCAAAACTGAGGGCTTTATTTTTAGCTTGTCTGCACAGAAAAAAGTAAAGTTTAAAGAGACACAAAGACAGTTTGAGTTGATATGGGTTCTACCGACTTCCTGTTTCCACAAATTTAACTTTGCATCGTGACGACTGTTTGGCCAATTCTCCTGTCTGGACAAACTGTTTAAAGGCACCCTGACAGTAATTCGAACTCTGACCTCTACGTCACCGACATGAATATGGAAATAAAGCTGGAAATCATGAAGTCAAATGATCTATCGCTTGATGAGTGTGAAGCTTTTATTAAGCATTTGGTTAGAGAATAATGGAAGCCTTTGAACCCACATCTCATCTCCACATTCAGCACAAACCAAGTGTGACACCAACGTCCACTTTGAATCAGGAGGCGTGAATACTGATCCTAAAACATACATGCTGCAGAGATACCGTCCATTACAGGTGTTCTGTGGAATTAGATGCTTCAGTTACACCTACTTTCAGTCTTTCCCTCAAAACAAAGACATTTTTCAATTTTTACATAAAAGTAGTTCATTTCAACAACACTGTCTTTGGATTCATGACGTAAATTTCACTCAACTGTCATGAAATTTGACCCACAGATTGAAGCTCTGGACCAAAACCAAAACTCTTGGTGGTGCTACCCTTTGAGACAACAGAGAGCTAAACAGTCGGCTACAAAGCAAGCTAGCACTGCTTCTTAGTGGTGGTGGCCCATCCACTCTGAACTGCTCCACAAAAAATGCAATAGTTTACAGACAGTTGAACTAACAAGCAAACATTTTACAAATATCCCCCTGAAATGACTCCTAATTGACCTTGGGCTAAGTCCTGCCCCACTTGGTCACTGTCGAGCTTTTCCACCAGATATGGAAATCTTCTAGGTGCAACCAAAAAGTTCAGAGATGGTCTCGATTATACCCTTTAAAAAACATAGCTGATTTAAATTTGTCTGCAATTTCTTTCAAAGTAGTTTCTTTGTGCACTGATACATGCTCTGAGTGCTCCTGCACCACTCGTAACACTCCCTAGAAGTCCCATTATGTAAAAATGCTGAGCACCATCTGCGATGAGTGCTGACACCGTGTCAAATCAGACTTGACCCTTCAACTTGAACTTAACCATGGGGACGAACAAGGAAGATGACTCTAGCAAGTAGTGTGTTTGGGGAGCAGCAATTGTGTTTCTGTGGCCAAAAAAATGGTACTGCACTGGACCATCCACATGCCACAACATTACACTTTAGGTCATTTGCACCAAAATGTCTTAGTATGTTACAGTCAGACTCGGCTGTGATAGGTGGACTATGCTTTCTGGTGAACAACCTGAAGAAAACTTTGAGCATGCTCCTGGTACTCCTGACTTGATGCGCCTCGTCTGGTCTTGACAACTTTGGGCTATTTCACTGTGAAAGCTGTTGTTTCTTCCCTTGCTGTAGCCATATAACCCACCTCTCTAGCTATGTAAAAACTAATGGTGCAAATATTCCACCAAAACAAGTCTACTGTTTTGCAGGGACACCATTGCTGCACCCTGGGCTTAGCACCATGCAAGGCAATTACGAATGTTTTAAAGAAATTCAAACAAAACAGACATCTTTTTACCCTTATATAGCAGAATCATGAGGTGTAGATCACTCTAATCGATGACTTGGAGTTGTGGAGACATGCCTTGCTGGGCGAGACTATACGCATGATGACCCTGTTAGCAAAAGTGGAAGCAATGTCACTCAAACTTAAACTAAACTGATAAACCTAAACCCCTTGTCCTTCTAAACCGAGCAACAACTTAACCATTGAGGTGGCAGATCAAGAAACTGAAATGTCTGCTGTGTTTCCAGCAGAGAACAGTTTCAGAAGGCATCCATTTTGTTTGGAGAGCTCGTTAGACGTTTACAACCTTTTCTGTCTCCCAGGAAGTCGCTGCACCCCACCACGAAGTCACCCAGCAGACGATCCCCACTCAAAACCACAACTTGTTGATACACTTTGCTCTTTGTACAGCTTAAACAAACGAGACATGATCTGTTAATTAGCGAGCCTCAGAGGTGGTGGCAGACAGATTTATTTATTTATTCGCTATTGACGAAGCCAGGCCAGCTGTTCCAGCGTCTTCCTCCAGTCTTTGTGCTAAGCTAATTGCATCCTCGCTGCTTCATATTTAATGGACAGATTGCGTGAGTGATATCGATCTTGTTGTTTAACTCAGAACAACATACTTTCCCCTGCTGACTCTTGTGTTGTAATTACTGATGGAAACGATGGACGACTATGAAAATAAGACTCAAACCAGAATGTCCTTTCATTTAATCACACCTTGTGTTCGTTGTGTCAATAATGGATGTAGTTACTTCTGTGATGGTTTTTATGTACCTTTCTATCCATTAGAACATTTAAATGTTTAGTAGTGAGTTACACCTGTGCAGCATGTTTCACTTCACTTATTACTACTTTAATATCTTTAGTACCTTATGTACTAGTTTTCTGCTTTTTATTCCATCTCTTCCTATTGTGGACATTAGGGATGTTACAATCTAGTTTCTTTGATCCAGTCTAAGTCATTTAATACCCATTCCCAATCTGATGCCATTTTCTTAGATTATACTGTTGTAGTACCCAGTTGCACCTCCAGGTGGAGCCTCTTACAGTTTAATAATGTAGCAGCCAGGGGAGACTAGGACTACGGAGGATTCATGTTGGCAAATACAAAGTATTTGGGAAATTTAACTTGCAAGGGGCACCATGACAAAGACTTCTATGTTGCTAAATGACATGCGGCTAACAAGGATAGCATTCATGCATTGCAGCGACAAATGTAACAGAGCTGCCTTTTTGTAGCTTATATCATATTTCAGTTGACTAAAACAGCAACACCAGCGTTAAGTCCATTATGCTGAATTTGTGCTAATAATTATTAATTGATGATGCTGCAGATCATCAAGAAAATTGGCCTCCCTAGTGCGACAACAGAAAGGATCAGGCTCGGATCATCCTGAGTGCACATTATAGCACAGAAGAATCATAATTTAATTCCATGTACACTAAGAATTGTATGTGGAGTGGATTAGAACGACTACAACCACCTGCCACCTCGTACTATTTAGCTAATTTTATTACTTGTCTTTGGATTTAAAGGACCAGTGCAGGCTTTTGGGGACATCAGGCCTTTAGTCTCGTTGTGTGTTGAAGGGTCTGGAGTGTTTTTGCGGTGTATAGATAATGGATGGAAGAAGACACATTAAACAGCAGCAATGATTTCCACCATCTGATGATTGCCTTCAAGAGTCCTAAACAAGCTTCTAACCCTTGTTAAGGCCACATTCATTCCCAGCAGGTGTTTCTCAGCAGAGTCGAGGGTCAACACTCGCCGATCACAAATGGACTCTTCACCAGAGTAATGATGTCTGCATGAAACACTGAAACATAAATACCATCTCCTCAGACTTGTATAAAGAACACCGAGACCTGCTTTTTCACTTCGGCTAAGTAATGAATTTTGCTTGATAACTTGTTTTCTCTTCACCTTGAGTTCAGGGTTCTGTCTTGAAATATAAAATATTATATTTATATCAGAAAAATTCTCAGAATCCTTTGATTTCATTAGAAGTTGTTGTATCTCAGAATGGGGCAAACTGTTCATTCATTTTTAAAGATTGTATGAAACATTATTTTTCAAAGTACTTGTCATGTTAAGAATAAGACCAGACAGATTACAAATGAGATATAATATAAATAGGAAACCTGTGAGCTTTAGAGGTGGTAGTGGGGAGATATTTCCTGGCTGCTTGTAGTTTTTTTTCTTTACTAAAGCAACTAAAGGCAATAAAGTTTTTTGTTGGACAAATGGTGATTCCACATACTATGCATACTTTACTACTTTCATTTTTATTTTATTTTATAGTTTCCAGGCTTTTCTCCCCTCTGCTCTGTGAAAACACTGCCTGCAGATCAGCCCAAATAACTTTACGGTTGCACATTTATTATTATTTATTTATGTTTTACAGAATTTGATCAGAGAAAAGAATTGTAATGCAGAACAAAATTATTGAAATACAATTTCGCAATTTTAAAAAGTTCAAAAACTGCTTGAAAATTCAGTTATTCTCTTTACTTTTAGCAGTGTGTGGCTCTAAAAAAAATGAATTTTGGTTATTATTATTTTTTAAAAACCCAACACGCCTTTCAAACCTGCATGCTTTGGGCCGTGGGAACGCGCATTGTAATGCATCGACCTTGTAGGAGCTGAATAAATAAATAGTCCTGAGGTTGGTTTCCACTGTGAACCTGACAACCAGCGAGCAACAGCCCCTTCATTTGCAGTAGATCAAATAAAATAAAATAAAAATTTAATTCTAAAATAAATAAATACTGAAGCAAGTTAAAGCATAAATTAATTTATGTCACATCTTATATATAATTAAGTCCTACATTTATTTTTAATATTTTCCTTGTTGCGTTTTAATGGTATATTATTTAAGTTATTCAGTTATGTATTTATTTATTTAAAACAATGTTTTTGTTTTTATAAATGATAGCTGAAATGGTTGGTTGATGTACTGATTAGTCAGCTGTTACTTGTGTGAAAAAGTCATTGCTTCAGGTGTTGTTCAAGCAAAAATGCCCAAATGTACCAAATTCCTTCCTCTCATTTAGGAGGAATTTGTGATTTTCTCAGGAGTATGTGGCAGAAAACTTGATATCTATTTGAACAAAATGAGCGCTGATGTAATTTGGGGCATTTCTGTCTTTGTTGTCATTTGTAATTTTAAATAATTAGATCAAGAGAAGAAGTGATTCCAGGCCGCTGTCAGCTCCTGAAGCCCTGAGCTCCATCTGAGCTGAACGCTTGAACTGACACCGATACGTCACCAAGGCGGCTAAACATGGAGTTTCCCAAAATGTCAGGAGTGATGCTTGAAGACGTTGAGCTGTTTTTGTGGACGGATGGTCGAGGGTCGGGATGGGCGGCAGACTGCTGCCACACCGCTGGCTGGCCGGCCGGCAGGACGTCGGCTGACTGAAAATGAATGTGGACAGCTGAGCGACCGGGGGGCAGCCCCGGCCGAGGGTCTCCATCTGATGACCTTGTGCTGTCTGCCGTGGAAAGCTGATCTGACAGCGTGAAGCCCGGGGATGCAGACACACGTGTGGGAGAGCAGATAGCCACCAGGACGCCGGCTGACTGACAGATGTGGAGGCGGAGGAGGAAGCGTGAAGGCTGTGGGCCGTTAACAACAACACTTTGCACGTCAATTAAACAATTAGCGCCGTCTTTACTTCTGATTTGGCTCATGCAGCGCTGGCCCGGTGAGCGGTCCAGACTGTGACACATTGCACGGGTCAAGAGTTCAATCGCTGCAGACGGTCGGCGCTGAAAAGTCCAGCGGTGACATACTGAGCTCCTGAGGTGTTACTCCTCACTCTGCCTGCTGGGTTTCACTTTAAAAGCTTAATGAGCTGAGTGAACTCTCAGCAGAGCACGCCTTGGACTCATTATTCCACGTTAAAAGACTTTAAGCTGAAGTGACTACATGTTTATTAGGGACTCACAGTGAAAGCTAATCATCAAAATGTCCATATTTACAGGAAGCTAGCTGGGAATCTTATAATTGTGGCTCCAGTGTTTCAGAAATCTTGAATACAAGGTGCTCACATTATAGCACCTGGAAAGAAATACTGCATATAGGAAAGAAGACAAGAAATACAAAAGTGCAATAGGGATTCAAATAAAGATACAGTCATGACTTGATAATCTGACCCTTAACAATCCTAAACCTTGCTATCTGACAATATGAACAATAGCCTTAACATATGGACAGCCTTGGATTCAGACTCCGACATGACATTTTATGTCACCAATCAGGATAACAGTCAGATAACATCTGACTGAACAATCCCACAGATTGGCTACGTTCACACTGCAGGACTTAATGCTCAATGAGGATTTTTTGTGAATCCAATTTTTTTTCATTCACATTTCCAATTAAATACAACTTGTATGTGATCTGCTGTGTGAACTTCATACGACCCAAAAGTGTCCCGCATGCGCAGAAGAGGACACGACGACGTCACACACAGCGAGCGTGCTCAGTGTTTACGGAAGTAAACACGAATGGTGGTGGCGACGGGGGAGTGGCGCTGCCACCATCACCGATGGTGGAAACAGAACGTTGACCGCTAACTAAACTAGCATCAGCAGCCAAGTACTGCCTGTGCATTTCGGCCACTTCCAACCTGTTGGAGCGTTGCCCTGGGGTGGAAGTGCCTCCCTGAATATTCTGATATTCATCATTAATTGGGCCTGAATATCCAGAGACCAGTGAGTGCTATTGGGACCAGCCCTACTAGTTATTATAACAACTATGAACAATAAATATTATCAACAAATGAGCCTTCCAGCATCAAGCCCTCCTTGTATCTCGACCTCCGTCTTGACAAACATAAAAGAAGGTTTTACATTTAGTGTCAGACTATCGAGCTGTAAGATAAAGTATACTTTCACTGTTACAGATATGACGTGATGGATAATGTACCCAGTTCTATGATGTGTAGAGTTGCACCTACATTCATAAACAGCAACAGCGCTACATTTTCTGTTGTACATGAAATATTATAGAGACGACAGGCCAGTTGGTTTCATCAGTTGACATTGACGGTTTTATTCTTCGCTAAAATAACAAAGTAACTTATACTGGAACAGCTTTTTCAGCCTTTGTGTTTGCAACAGCTTTGACCGTGACATAAATCCAGAGCACAGAAATAGAAACAGTCATTTCGACTGTCTGCTGTGTTTGTATAACGTAGTTATTAGGTTGACCGTCTGTTTCCTTTTCATTTATTTATTTAATTTAAGTGACCGGATAAGTAATAATGCTGTGTTTAAGCAACAAAACTCTGCAATTATTAGTTTAATGCACCAGAAAATAATATTGTGGTTCTCCGGAGAAAACTAGATTTGGACTTTCCGGAAAAAAAAAAAAAAAAAAACTCCTGGATTCATCCTGAGCACGACGGCTTTGTTGTGATTTGAGTGTAGAAACTGTGAATCTGTGCACAACAGCAGAAAACATGTAGATTATTTAAAGCTACATACAAACGCAGCAGCACATCAGAATGCGTAAATATTTAATGACGTTGCCGCCATTGTACCACCGGCGTTAACGGCAAGCGGCTTCTCTCTGCTTGCAGACCGTATGGATCCGGTGTGATGCTGCTGCTGCTGTTTACTGGAGTCAAAGAAGTGAAAATGACATCCTACGTTCGGCGCAATTGCAGAAGTTGTACGTGGCGTGGTGGAGCTGTGATACTGAAGGAGCTCCAGCAGGGTGTAGCTGGGATATCAGGAGGTGGGGCTCTGCTTTAGTTTGGTTCTGACCCAGTTTAACCCCTTCCTGCGAGGACACATCGAGTGAAAGTACATCACTGGAATGTGAAAGTGCCAAAAACTGCAGTTCCTCAAATGGCCACTAGAGGCTGGATAGTAAATCGACATAGACGTCCACGTTAAAAAGCTCAACTTTACAGCAGAAGTAAACATATCTTTATCTGCTGGTGACAGCTGTACTGAGGCTGAAGGTTAAGATATTGGGTACAAACTGTATTAAGGCTTGAATTTATGAATAAATCAGGACAGTCAGTGGTCTGGAAACGTTTGCATGGCAAGCTTCGGCTGCACCTTACTTCTGGATCATCTGGTAGTTGAGAAGAGTCCGTTACTGCCTAGATGAGCTTCTCAAAGGAGGACAGCTACAAAGAGACCACATTGAAAGGAACAGTGTGCAACAATTGAAAACATAATGAAAATGTGACAGAAAACAACTTTTCATTCATCCAAACAACCTGAAAGTTGACGCTGCGCTTCTTCGGGTCGCCAGCAAAACACTCATGAAGTATAAAGTTGATCCGTCGTTAAGAAATGTGAAGAAAACACGCCCACCTTTCCTTAAAGTTTATCTGTACAGATCATTTAATCAGAAAACTGTTATACGTATGATACAGTACTGTCCTGTTGATGACAAAACTCAGCACAAGTCATGTTTCTGATGAAAAAAAAATCTCATGATTAAAGAACCTAAATCCAGCCTTCAAAGTATGATCATGCTTTGAAAAGCAGCATTCATTTATTCGTCCTTAAATCTTCCATCAGAGTACTTTGGCCTTCAGGTATTTATTCATTAACTCTGTACTGAACTCAACACTAATGGTCATTTTGCTCCTGAGCTTCAGCTTCAGGGTTCAATTTCCTGACATGAATGTGACAAATTCATCACATTAGGTTCATAATTTCCTTCCACAACAACACATTCTCCTTCCATAGACTATTGCTCACAATTAAAACCCCGTGTGGTCGGGCTGATTGCTATTATAGGGACGATATAAATACTGATCAGTGACCAGTGTTTCCTCTTCTGGTTGACTGGACAGATGTGCTGATCACAGTGAAGCACACTCTGGAACTTACAAAGATTTGTTGGAATACATTAGTTTGACGTAGTTAATGTGATCTTTAAAAGCTTTTGACTTGCAGAAACTTGACCTCCACTGTAACTTCATCCGTATTCCAAATTAATTTACAAACCACTGAACAAACAAAAGCCCATTTAAACCGAACTGTAACAGAACTTTTGGATAAAACTTCTCCCGAGGTTATGACGGTCAACCCCCAGCAGACATATCCTCAATGCTAAGCTAGCCTCTGAGTCACAACATGCTAACAGGAGCTAATATCGGCTCAAGCAATGTCAAGTATTAACCTCAAAATTGCAGCCACACTCATCATGATCAGCTTTTCTAGTAGAATAATGGTTGTAAACAGATATCGACCACATTAATAAACTCAGAGCTGCATTTGTTCTCCACGTTATCTTTAAACGTCTGGTACTAAAAGGTCATCAATGACAAGTTTAGTTGGCCCCCAGTTTCTGAGCTCGTTCTAAAGTTTTGCTTTGAAAAATGTGTGTAGTTTTAGAAAAAAAACAAAAAAAAACAAACCAAGAACATTTTGTGACATGTACGGTATAAAACAGGACACTCAATAGTCTGTCACCTTAAAGTAACTGTATTGTTTCTAAGTTGACGAGTGAGTGTTTTCTGTTTTGAACAATAGGCTCCAACATAGAAACTCAATGCAACAAAAGTGAATACACCCGTAATCCACTGAAACAAACAGAGTCCACCTGTGAGTTCCTATTAGCCTAACTGCATGAACACTGCTATAAAGATTACCTGAGAACACCAGAACCTATCTGCAAGCCTCAATCGTGGGTCCACATGGAGAAGAACCGCCAGAGGAACGAACAAAAATATGATTGGGAGGCTTCACAAATATGGAAACTGATAGAGGAAGGTCAGCGACCAATTGCAAATCAGTGGAAACACAATTTCAGCCGTAATCAGTAGATAGAAAACAAGTCATAGTTCCATCACATGTGCAAGAAAAAAATCCTTTCTCGCTCTTTAGCATAAAAACTGCAAAATACAAAGTGTGAGCACAATTGGAGCCTAACATGTTTAACATGAACCTGAACAGAGAAGCATAGAGGTGGAAGTATCATGATACGGGGCTGCATGAGTGAAAAGGGTTTTTTTTTTTTTCAAAGCAGCTCACCAAAATCACACAAGAGGTTCCAAAGATGAAAAAGGTGAAATTATGACCCGACCAACATATGCCACCTGACCTGAATTCAATGGAATGTCTTTGGGATTATTTAAAGAGAAAGGTAGAGCAACACAACCCCTCCAGGGAAGAGCAGCTGAAAAACTGTCTCTAAACAACAGCAGAAGATGTTTTTAGAAATCTTTGGACACAAATATCCTCTATGTCAAGGGGGATTGAAAATAAAAGTGGACCTATGAAGTGTTCTCAGTCATGAATTGTTCCGTTGTACTTGTTACAATGACAATAAAACAAATCTGAATCTGAATCTGAATCATATCTATGAATGGAATCTATGCATCCCAGTGTAAAACAAACTAAGGTGTTAAAAGTGTTTAGACATTTTGCTGGTTTTAGTCTCTGGTTTTAGAAATACTGGAGTTTAAAGCTGCAATTTCTGAGAACATTAACGCCGTAGCACAACAAAAGACAAATTATGTTCTGTATACATTTTGTAGGCAGACAGCTCGCTGTGTGATTCAGCATGAAGACAAACTCCCCCACACGCCATCATACTTAAAGACTTTCGAAGGCGAAATGAGCAAGACGTGATGAACATTCTTGTGTTTAACAGTGTGGGTTAACAGTGGCCATTCAAAGAGCACTTTACAGCTCCCTGGTAGTCTTTAGTCATACACACACAGAAGAAGAAAAAATAAAAAAGTCTAATCACCGAACTCCTACTTCAGCTGTCTGTCGGCTCCGTCAGCCCGTCAGAACAGCAGCTCCGCACTCAGATGAAAACGGCCACATTAGCTCTTCACATTAAGAGCTCATGAATAGATTTACATCTCTGGGATCATTAACTGGAGGATTCTCTCCACCGCATTCACACAACGTCGTCTTTATTACGCCGCTGCAGGTGCCGCTGGCATCAGTTTTAAGGCACCATCGCCGTCTTCGTTCTCCTCGTTAGCAACATCGTTATCGCGTCATCTTCATTAGGAGCATCGTCTTTGTCATTATCATCACTACCATCAACGTCTTTAGTGCATTATCATCCTTGTCATGTTCGTTATGAGGCCTTTTGTAGCTGCACAAACCTGCGGGAGGTTTTAGGGTGGCCAAAGCTTTACGCATGTTCCACCTGGAAGAACCGCCCCTGTAGAACCTTTTTCTGGGGAGACAAGATGAGCTAATCCAGAGTAGGCACTTAACAGTGACCTTTAAAAACTGCTGCACAGGTCTCGATGCTGACTGGTTTAACTCGGAGAGGAACAAGCAGAATTCTTTTGCTCAATCGATGTCGTGAGCAGTCTTCCATTTGACGTTGCCATCAACAATGTAAACTTTAGTATGTCGGCTAGCACGACAAACCTCTGTTGTTGTACTTCCTACGTGCTCGTAGAACTCGAGTTACTTCCAGTATTGTTTAGGTGCACTCAGAGCTAACGTCAAAGCTGCAGGATCCTTTGCCGCAACAGAAAGGCTGAATGGGCCAATTACAGGAACTTTCTTATAAACTTTTGCACCACCTCATGTCTCCCCCGACTTCCTGCTGGTGGAAGCCACGCTTTGTCATTGTCATCATCTAGCAGGGGTGAGGAAGGTGTCAGTTTGGCAACCCCAGGGTAGTGTCACTGTTTGGTTTTTTGCAAATGATGTGGTTTTGTTGGCTTCATTAAGTCTTGACTTTTAGGGTTGTTGAAGAAATTTAGCCATAGTCCTCATGCAAAGTTTGCTGTAGTGGATGTTTATTAGTATTCCGGTATACGTTGTGCTTACCAACACAGAGCATGAGTCTGTGAAGGTAAGACGCCCTGAACATTTTCAGAGCAAAACATTTGGAAGGGGACAGTTTGTAAGTACAGAAAAGAGCTGTGATTGGTTTGCATATAGTCGCTAACAACAGGCGATTGAATCAAGTCGTCTGATTACAGTTTCAAAGAACAGAGATGATTGAGTGAAGGGTCTGGAAGAGAAGAAAAGGTAAGGGGTTTAACAATAACAATGTCATGGAATAATGAGTGACACTAGGGGTAGGGGGTGTCGATAGCAAAAGATGTGCTATTGTCTTCATCGGGTTGCACTGGGGCAGTTTGAAGCAGCCAGGATGAGTCAGCACCTCTTAGTCTGAGGCCATGGATCTCTGCCGGAAACCGCTGGATTGCTCCTTCTTGATTCGGGCGGAGTTGGATCTTGAAGCGAAGTATCGCGGGATCTTGTTCAGGACAAATGGAGAGCGTAGTAAAGCAGGAGCAGTGCTGCAGGTGTGGAGCCAGACTGTTGTGCTAAAGAGGGAGCTGACCTTTGTTCCAACCACCGTGGTCATGAGGTCTGGGTGGCGAGATTTTGTTTTGAGAAAGTTCTTCCAAGTTCCAGTAATGTTTTCAGTGGGAGATTTTTAGTTGCCAGAATGTTTTTTTTAAAGGCAGGATAAAGTTCTGTAAAGAGACACTTAAAATACTCTTCAAACATTTGCTGAATGTTGCCCTGAGAACGTCCAGCCTTTGTCATGATGCAACACTGAGTGAGTGCTGTAAAGAAAAACATTCTCAACGGCAACATCCCCAAAACATACAAAATACTGCAGGCAAAATGTTCCATCCTTTGTTAATATATCACATTACAAAAACGTTTCACAAAAACACATTGCATCTTTTGAGACCTCGAGAACATCTTTGAAAAGACTCCTTAAACGTTGAATGTTGAGAACGTTTGTCTTTTGCTATCACGCAACATAATCATCATTATTATTGTTGCTGTTGTTGTTGCTGATTTTGAATGATTTTGATTTTGAATTTTAAATGCTGTTGTTGTTGCTGATTTTAGGCTGGTGTTGCGTTGTTGTTTTTTTTCTGGTGTAGCAATTTCCCTGAAGTCTTGTACCGAAGGGCTCAATAAAGTTTTATTCTAATTCTATTCTTCTTCTTCTAATCCTACAAACATCCTCTGAATATTAAAAAGTTCTCTTTTAGTTCACTTTTAACCTCACGGAACAACTTGAAATTAATAATATCATTGAAATGTTCTTTGTACCAATGAGACTGACATGTTTCCTTTGAAACATTATTGGAACTTGCCAGTAACGTTGGTAAATGTTGTGGGAACCTTCCCTACTTGCTGGGTAGTAAGAGAAAAGAACCAGATTGTGGATGAAGGGAGGAACTTGGACATCAGGAGGGAGTGTTGGAACAAAACCTGCCGAGGTGATTCTGGTATTTGATTATGACGCCTCCTGAGTTTCCTTTGAAGGTTTTTGGGGATGTCCAACCATAGATGTGTATAATAAAGGCTAGATGTCTTAAGGCAGCATTTTGAATCACCCTTCGGCCATCTTGCCACGGGGCAGCTCTCTGGCGGAACCTGTGGTACGTGAAGGAAGGTGAGTGATCTGCACAAACGTAAACATTCTTATCTCGCTGAAATCTTGACGGATTTATAAACAGTTTGGTTTCTTTATTAACGTGACTACAATTCAAATTACAAAAAGAGAAATAAAATACAAAATAATTAAAATACAAACTGTTGCTGGCCATGAGAATGTAACATAATTATCCATAAGTGCAGTGTTATAACTCCACCTCTGACATTTATAACAAACCAAACCGTTTGAAAATCGGTAGAAAATTGAGCAAGTTATGGTTATTTGTATATGCACCACTACAACACAATGTTATGGGTGAGCAAGCGGACTGTACCAAGATGGCCGCCAGTGTGGCCGTGCGATTCCATTGGCCGGCAGCGTGGACGAGACATCCAGCCTTTATTACATATATCTGTGTGTCCAACTGGCAGGAGATTCCTAGGCACATCTAGAACTTGCCAGAGGGATTGCATATCTCATCTGGCCTGGGAACACTTTGGTATGGAGCTGGAAAGCATTTCAAATCCTGCTTGGCCTGCTGCCACCGTGACCCAGATAAATAGAAGAAAATGGACATTATCAATACCTCTGTCATCTTCCTCATCATCATCCTCATTGTCAGCCTCTTCGACATCTTTTGTGTGTTCTAATCATTTTCACCACAGTCATCGGTTGTTAGCATCCCTGTTGGCACCATCGTCCTCACTGTTGTCATCACAACCACTGCAATAATGATTATCTTCATCGGCCTCATCATCTTCAGCCTTCAGCGGCACCATCACCGTCAACACTCGAACTTTGTCACTCATGTATGTGATGTTTTTGCATTTTTAAAAAATATACATGACTAACTATTTAGTTTAATTAAGAAACTTGCCAATGTGCAGTGAAGGACGCGGTCACATAACGAATGCAAATTACTTTTTTGTGTGTCAATTCCTACAAAGCTCGAGTTTTAATTACCACTTAATAGTGTTTTTCCCATTACTGGTGATGTGTGCAGATGATCCAACCACAAGATGCCCCTGTCCATCCATCCAGGTAAAGGAAACGATTCAGCAGCCCCTTGTGTTCATTTTGTTTTTGCCTGCTCCTCTGCAACAAGACTTTATCCTCATTAGTCCAAATTTAAAGACACATTAAATAAACTAACTGATGACATCAGGCAGACAGAATGCACGTATTTCTGTTATCGCCTGTGTTTTTTAAGAAACAACGCAGCTCCTGACTCCTTTCCTGGCAGGTTGTCTGGGCGGATCACCTCCTCCCTAAACCACAATTGGGCCTCTGATAACAGATCTTTTAATATTACTCCCTTCTTCAATATCAGAGGATTGTGAGGGTGCCAGGCAGGGATATTGAGTGAGAGCTAAGAGTTTCTCCCTTTCGGCTTGGCCCGGCATCAAAACTTATTAGACAGATAAATGAGAGCTGGACCGGGCCTCTTTCTGCGCCCGTGTGTCATTTATTCGTCCCCTGAATGCCGGCTCAATCAGATAGCGTCCAGCCTTTCACGGCGGCCACCATCTCTCTGCATCTGTTGACCCGCGCTGGCCTGGACTAATGTGGGCTGTTTCAGACGCACTGAAACAGCAGTTTCCCTTTCACTTTGAAGCTGCTTTTGTTCATTTAGCTCTCGTTTTTTAACTCAAGATAAACCTCTGATTTAAAGGTCATGCGGCTCTATTTTGGTTCTATTTTGTGTTTGTTTGTTCTTGTTTGAGTCCGTCTTTGTTGTATCGACTTGCATGACGCGTGATAAGAAGCTTAATTTGCTTTTTTTTTTTTTCCTTTTTATCCTACACGGGTGAAGGATGTGCAGCGATATTTAGAGGATGTATTAGAGCTTGTCCAAAATACTTGAAGAATAATGAGGACTGCTTCTCCTCAGCAGACCCCGTGTCATCTATTATTCTGGAGTTTCAGTCTGTGTGCTCACATCTGTGTGTTTTGTTCAGACTCGTACTCAAGGCCTGGAAAAAAAAAAAAAAAGATATCCTTGACCGGTTTCCTGTAACCATGGCGATAGGAAGTGCTCTCCAATCACATTTTTGTATTGTGTGTTGGGGAAGTGCACTGTTTCCTGCTGTTTTCACTGGCTTCCTCCCCGTTGGTGTGCCGTCAGGATTCTGCATTGGGTCCTGGAAAGCTCCACAGTTCTTCACCGGAGCTCATGTCGTGTTCATTCGTTTTCTTTTTCTGTACATTTGTTTTTCTAATGAATTTACCTGCAGCAGCGCTGTCACAGTTGAATGACGTAAGTCTAAAATTTCTTGTCATTTTTTTTTGTACATGGTTCTTTCATGAATACCATGTTTGTCCGAAATAGTTGGATTTTTTTCACCTATATAAAACATTTCGATAAATTCTCTTGTCTAAAGGCACTTGCAACTGCAAATTATATTAAAATAAACCAAGATTATTAGCCTTATCATTGAAATCACTATTGTTAAAGTTAAGTTTTACCACGAGTAGCTCTCTTGGCTTTTTCTGTTTAATTTTTCATGTAGTTAAAAAAAATACACAGTGATGCTGACAGTATGTTGAGACATTATAAAAGTAGTGATGAATAGCAGACTTATCTGCAAATAACAGCTCATGATATGTGGAATTTATTGCGATATCTTGTTTCTCTGGCCAAAGCAATGGGCTTTGTAACTGTTTAACTATAGAAGGGGTGCACTGAAAGTTGTTCAAGTTAGTTTAAGATTTTAATATTCTTGATTAGATTAGATGAATCAGATTTCAAGCCATCAAACAGTAACGAAGCACAGATTTTGAAACAGCGTTTCACTGGCCTCTCAGGTTGAAACTCCTCAGTGTGTGTGTTCTGGAGTGAACTGTGACACACTCTCAGGTGCACTTCTATATCACGCCACAAAGGCGACAAAAGAGTGGTAATGCTTTGTAAATCGGCAATGTTTAACAATGCACAGTGTCAGAAGGAACATGGCATAGGGGGACAATTTCTCTTTATAATTTATTAAAAGGATCACTTTGAAATCTGAGGCGACTAAGAACTCTTTGATGTCACAGAGCTGCTAAAAGCCGCCTCCTGAAGACTCCTGCTCACATTTCTGAGACAACATGAAGAAGTGATTCTCATCCGGCAGCGCTCCTTCTTCCTGGATCCAACCCTGCAGCGATGCAGCCCGGTCATCAGGGCACCAGCACCACCTCTCTCCAGATCCCTCCCCAGCCGGCCAGCGCCATATTCAGGAGCCGACACCCGATCCTGCTGGACACCATCCACCCCGTCCTGGCCCAGGCCATCATCAATCCAAAGCGGGGTATGGAGGAACCTCTCCAGCTGCAGACTCCACAACCTCCCAGGAGCTGCAGCTCACCTGGGCCTGCTGGGAAATCGTGCTGGAGCTTGGATGTGAGGGTGGCGGTGCTTCTGGTGACTCTGGCAGGAGCCGTAATCCTGCTGCTGCTGTACAGACTCTTAAAGCTGAGACACAGGTGAGTGCATGAGGAATAAGACACAACATACCTGAGATCAGGTCCCACCAAAATGCTTTCATGCTGTGTCTGCGCACAGTCCCTCATAAAAGTGAAAGTGTCTATTTTTTAACCCAGCTGAGACACAAACATGACAACAAAGTATAGAAAAGAAATATGGGATCCACACATCCACACCTTTAGCTGTGCCATATGATGGAAGAGAACTTTCTGAGTAAGTTTGAGCTCCACTGAAAGTGAGAAATGAATGTTCAACTCATTGGTTCCAGTTTCATTTTATGCCAAACTTTAATTTACTTTGGTCAGAATGGAAGCATATCCTCAGTTGCATTCCATGTTCAGTGCTAATTAGCAAATGCTAACATACTAAACTAAGATCACAAGCCTGGCATTTATTACCTTCAACATTATCACCGTGGTAATATTAGCCCATCTTAATTATTTAAAATGGCAAAAGTTTGAGCCCCAACTTTGCATCTAAACAGAGTCCAAAAGGGAGGAAGCTATAATTTACTAGCTGTGTTTTGTGAGAGTGCATTTTATTTCAACCTCGTCGGAGCACAAACTGCAAGAGGAATAGTTAGCATGGCAGCTAAAAGACTTGTGCATTTCAGAACCATGTCTTGGATGGAATCGTGCCCAATCCCAAGAAGAAAGTGCTGCAAAGGAGCGAACAAACCAGTACAGAATACTGGTTTTACTGGTACTATGCACTACATGTTCCTGGTTGACTCCGTTACCAGCAGCAGATACTTGCCAGTTAGCTCTTTTGTGCAATAACTGTTTTACTAAGACGTGGATGAATTTCTCTTGGGACGGAATCTAGGAAACTGTCTTTGTGCTAAGGTAGAATAACCACATCCTGACTCTGAAGCCGATGTAGCAAAGTGAGATTTATATTGTTGTTTCTTCTTGGTAGAAACCAGTCTCCACAAAATGATGTTCCTTTACAACTAACCTGCTCTCTCACTTGTGTTTTGAAAGGACGCTTGACCTGTGACAAGGTGGCAAAAGTTTGAAAAATAAGAGGGGTGGTTGGTGGTATGAACCAGCAACTGGACCAGAGTTTATGTCTCATGATGAATGGGAGACCATTAGTCTCAGAATTAAGCTTTAGTTTCCTGCCGTTGTTTCTTTTCAGGTCTTAACACCCTTTCTGGTGTGGTTTCACCACAAAAACAACTTAGGTTTTGGAAACGATCACACCTTGTTAGACACTTGCATGTTAGAAGCTTGGTTCAGGATAGCCACCAAAATAAACTTGCTATGGTTAGCAAAAAATGTCCCGGGGCCTCATTTATCATCAGTTCATAGAAAAGGTTCTAAATTCTGAAACGCCTCCAAATCACCATTTACGGCAACAACACGCCTCTTAATAAAGCAAGTGAAGATTTATTTTTTTCTCATCTGTCGTCATCATCGTGGCAAAAAGGGCAAAAAACAGGAACTTTTCTCAAACTGAGATCGAGGTCCTTGTCAGTGAGGTTGAAGCAAACCAGAAAATATTGTTTGGTGCGTGAAATGTTGGGATAAGAAGGGAAGGAAAAAATGCTGCATGGGACAAGATAACCACTGCAGTTATTGCTGTTGGGTCAGAGGAGAGATCGCCGGCAATATTTTTTAAAAAGTGGCTTGATGTTAAGCTCAGTGCCAAAAAACGCATCACAGCCCATAAAAGAGAAATGACTGCAACTGGAGGAGGACGAATTAATACCAAACGTTCACCCAGTGGATCACCCTGATCACTACAGATGAGATGTTTTAGAAACCAAACTAAGTCCAGCTAAAACATTTCCACACTTTGTAACACTCACCAATAAGCCAGTTCCTGCTTGGAGACCCACAGAACTGTTCTGCTCAATGAATGAGTCGTGCGTCCCTCCAAGCTGCCGGGACACAATGTTGGATAGCAACAAATGTGCATCGTAAATTATTTGTACGTTGATTGAATGAAACACTTTTCTATTTACAAAATTAAGTTCATTTAGTGATGCTGCTTTGATTGTGATGTGGGTGCTGTCTATGACTCCACTTATGTTTGGGAATCCAGCGACGGTGTTAAGTCCCATCGGTGATGGCTGTAAGGGAGCTGGATGTAGGCTGGGGCCAGGGGAGTTATGGCATCCAACACTGCCGGCTTGATCCTGCTCAGTGGTGGCTGGGAAGTGCCACATACGTCTCCAACCTCACACTGGAATGTACCGGTGGTCAAAATCCCTGAATGCCTTCTATTTGTAGTTTCACTGTTCTACCGCTAAATTATGTGCGTACACATGGTCAGAGGTGTGTGGATATTTACGCACAATCCTAAGTATAAGTTAAGTTGATAAATTCCATACTTGCGTAGGAATGTTCGTACGCACGCTCTACGCACATATCTGTGTGTACACACTGATGATCCATGAGGAACCTGGTTTGGGTTAAAATACGACCATTACACGACATGTTTGAAGCTTTTTCTCTAGTCTCTGGGCAACCAAGGTGACAAGTCACATCCCAACTTATACACGATTGGTTTGCTGAAGAGAAGAAACTGTAAAGCAGCAAAATACTTGCTCAGTTAGAAATGTAGTTGTGATATGTTACAAATGTACTTGGACAGTAAATACATTGTGAGAATGCAGTCGAGTCGTATAGCAATGTCATGTTGTGGAGTTGCTCAGTGAGACTTTTATCTGGTAGATAACAGAAAAAAAAGAAGTTGCGCCAACTTGTGCCACATTCATTTGGCGTTGTGTTCTGCAGGTTGAGGTTGGCGAGGGCGAGGCACGCGTTGGAGTACTACAGCTTCTACCACACCGCCACCTACACCCTCAAACAGCCCACGCCTTGTCAGGAGCTGCCAACCAAGAATGGGACGGTCCCCGAGGCCAGTCCGCCGATCCAAACCATAACCACGGTGACGCCTGCCGTCATCGCCCCACTGCCGCCTCCGCCTGCACCGCCGCCATCTGCACTGCCGCTCCCCACCCCTCCCGTCCTACCACCTCCACCCGTCCACCCTCCACCCACCGTCCCTCCAGCACCGGCCGTCCTGTCCCTGCCTCTGCCCCTGCCTGTGATCCACACCATCCCGCCCAGCCCTCACCTGTCATGGGGCGCCTGCTCAGACGTAGATGTTTACTCTCGGATCGGAGCTTTCAGGCCCTCCAGGCTCTCCAGCCTCTCCAGCCAATCGACGGTCATCCTGTTCGAACACTCGTCCCTCTAAACCCTCACACAGAACACGACTATCGATGGCAGTGATTACCAAATACACATTCTTCTGACTTGCTTGGATACTGCCTGTATGACAGATGAGGTGTACGTGTGAGGCAGAGAAGGATATTTGAAGCTGAGATACTTTCAGGGCTTTTCCAAAACTGCACAAAATGAAGTTTGAACTCTGTCAGCCACTGAATTGATTTATCTACTGTTCTTTAAAAAGAGCCACAATTGGTGCAACAAAAATTGCAGTTTGGATCAAAACAAACTCAACTGTAATGATGTTTTGTTCTATTGGATAGTCAGGGGTTTTCCACTATATTTAGACTGTCTTTCTCTAAACCCCACGTCTATTCTGAAACCTGTTTCTGAGGTAAATAGCAAAGTTAAGCTTGAAGAAAGACTCGTGATTGTATGCTGTGGGTGTATATTATCATTCAGATAACCAAAAAAAAATCTTTGAAGTCTTGTTTTTTTTGTATACACTCAATGTACATGCTATAAGGAACCAACACTGACCTCCTTTTGGTCTGACGGTCGTGGTTTCAAGGATTACACACGATTCATCGACACTTCATCCTGTCAGCTCCACATTTATGTTTGTCAGTCTCCTGTTGTGCTATGTTGCAAAGATGTACTGCTGGATTTGGATCTGGTGGCCAACTGAATTGTAGTGAAACCAGTTTGAGACTTTTGGTTTGACGTGGTGCTTTATAAGGCTGGAAGCAGGCGTCAGAAGATGAAAACTGTGGCCATGGATGGATGCACAAGGTTAGCGACAACACTCAGACAGGGGCGATGGCTAGCTGGTGTCCGCCATTGAAAAGGTTCTTTGTATGATCAAAAACCTGGACTGTGACCACCAGGCAGGTTGGGTCAGTAAACTTTATCTGTCAGAGACTGTTTGATTAATAATTCACATTGTAAATCAGCGACATGACAGGAAGTAACAGTGAAGAAAGTCTTGCGAACTTTGCATCGTCTACAATATACTGTGACTCCTGACAGGTGGAACATTTGTCTCCCCAGTTCTTTGACGGCTACAAAGAGAAGAATAGAACAGCTGCTGTTGCATTCTCTTGCCTGTAGGAGGCAGTATGTTCGTTTGAGCACCATGACAAGTGCAAAATGTCTAATGTGACAAAGATTTATCGTGAATGAGGAAGAGAATTGCAAAACAGCTGCAAACAAAGAGGATTCAAGTTAAAACATTTCTTTCAAAGTTGCATTTTAAAACGCATCGACAACCTGATTTTATGATTTTTTTGAAAACGGCCGTGTGCATTCTTTTTACTGCTGCATGAAGCTTTGCTATGTGCGTTCTGAAAATGGATAAATAATGTTTTGAAACAAAAAAAAACCACCTCCAATTAATATTAATCACTTCTAGAACACAAACACATTCATATTCATCCTCGCTTGACATTCCCTCGTTTTATTTAATTGCCTCTGCCGTATATTGTTACAAATGTCTTTCCTGCTCAGCTTACAACCAATTAAGAGACAATGCAGCAGTACATGTACAGATTGAATTAGCAGGCTTTTAGTATGGAGACAGCGGCCTCCCCAGCAGACTTAGATAGTGAAAAGACTAAAAAGGCACGGCACGCAGAGTCTCAGCTTTCAACCCGGCAAGAAGAAAGCAACAAACAGCTATCAACGAAAACAGCTTCCCTCATGAATTTACAAACTATTGTTGAATTATAAATGAGTGGTCGGTTGGGAAAACATGCTTAAATATTGAAGGAAAATTCCTTTTAACAGCTTGTTGGGCCAACTTAGACACTAAGATTACCATAGAAACAACAGGCAGATGTTACCTGTGTGTAAACAGGGCTTCTTTAGGGAAGGATCAATCTGTGCTCATTTGTAAAAGTCTTGGTGAGACCACCAAGGAACAAATTATTCACAAGCTGTCCCTAATTACCTGCTGTACCGAATTATATTCGTTAATTGTCGTGCCAAGTTTTGAATGTATTGAAGACACAATTTAAAATTCATGGAAAAGTTGAGAGTCATGATATAAGCCTTTAAGTGAAGGAAATGCAAAGTAAGACTCAGAGAACAGTGTGGAACAGGGAGGAGCCCTGCCATGACAAACCAGCTCAGGAAGTGCCTCCCAACTGAGCAAACAATGAGCTCTGCTAAAGATCCTACACAATAAAAATGGAAGAAGGACTATAAACGGTTAGGACTGATAGCTTTCAGATTTTGATTGCAAAAAACATTCTGTAAACTTGTGTTTTTAAGTTGCGGAACACATAAAAAACAACTTTAAGAGTTTAAACCAGGCTCATTGCAAGGAGGTATGTTTGTCACTGTTAACCCTTTAAACACCACTGTGCTTGAAAAGAATGTTTGGGGTTGTTTTTTCAAAATCTCCAAAATCCACACGTTTTTGGACATGAAAACTCTCAGAGCAGCCAGAATTTTCAGATTTTCAACTTTCCCACTGTAATAAATACCATCGGTTTTGTGTGGTTTCATAGAAAAACATTAACATTTAAATTGTCATATTTACTTGTGATCACTTTATTCAAAATGTGTCATTCAAAAATTTGCCAACAATACTTGGTTTTGTACTTAGTGGTGTTTGTTGTTAAAAAAAAAAAAGGATCTCCTGTCTACACCTCAGCTGAGAAGCCATGACTGACCGGTTGTGAGCAACAATCATGTGACCAAAACTCTGACATTTTTTTTTTTTGCTAAAACCTTCATTTTTTAATCCAGTTGTATTTGTTTGTTTATTTACTGCCAATTCAGAACATATGACAAATAGTAGAAAGAGAGCCAACAATCCAAAGTTTCCTTTGCATTCCCCTTCGAGCAAGCACGTGGCGACAGCGGGAAGGAAAAACTCCCTTTGAGGAAGAAACCTCCGGCAGAACCAGGCTCTAGGGGGATGGTCATCTGCCTCGACCAGTTGGAGTGAGGGTAAAGGGGGGAGAGAACAGGACAGTAGAGGATCCATGAGGCCCGGAACCACAGGTCCGGAAAGTGAATCCAATCCAGAGTTGGACACTGAGGACTACAAGAGTTGTCTTTGGCATTAGTCCCCCCCCCCAAAATCACACATTGCATATTCCATACAGCACAGACAGACAGAGCACTAAACTTATTTATGTAACTTACATTATTCATTTGTCGATCTAATTTAGCACTGCGACAGTATCATTCTGATATATCTTCTTCTTCTTCTTTTTTTTAAAATCACAATTAGCTAAGAACTAAAGTAATTGGCTACAAGCTACTGTAGTTTAAGCACAGCTATAGCTAATGCTAGCCTAAACTAGCTAGCTTTTGTAGCTGAAGTTAGCTACAAATAATACCTTAAAGTGTCTAGCAATTTATTGCCACATTATCTTGGAATAATGGGCAACGAGAGATGAAGTAAGCCATCTCTTACTGGCAATATGTCTGTCTGACTTTATATATATATGTACTGTCTATTATATCTACTAAATTTACATATAACATATTTTTATTATGTACTTCAAAATATTAAAGTACATATTGTCCAACACTACCATCCTAATTTATATACTGCCAATTCATAACATGTCATCTTAAGACACTTGGCATGGTAAGGTGACGACGAAATTATAGCAAGAAACCCAACAAATAAATACTGATGGCAAAGACAACTGACACTCACGGTGTTGCTCAGTCCGTCACATCGGGCGCGCAGCAGCAGAAAGTTTTCCTCATCCAAGACCAGACGCGTCGGAAGCAGTTATTTTTCTGCTGCTCCTCACTGTCCTCCGTCGCTTCGATGTTCCGGTGGTTCCTGTCATCATTGTCTTTACTTACCTCACCGTCCTCAGTGTCCTCATGGTCCTCACTGTCCTCAGTGTCTT
>NW_007579829.1:0-59362 GCF_000690725.1 Stegastes partitus
TATTTTCAAACTATTTTGTAAAGTGTCAAATTAAAAGTTCTGAATGGTGAGGCAGCCTGGCAGCTGAGCGGTTAGGGAGCGTAACAGATGGGCACAGATGTCCTGAACAATGAGTCTCTGGTTTGATTCCCAACTGGAAAACATTTGTTTTCTCCAGATCTCTTGTCTCGCTTCACTGTCACCCTTTAAAAAAAATAAATAAATAAATGGCATCAAAATGTCCCCCAAAGAAATAACTGCAAGAGAAAAAAAAAATCCCAACTATGTGAACAGAAGTAAACGTTCTGAGTGTAATCTTGTCATGGATACTGTGATTTACATGTTAGCTGCAGCACAAGCCCTAATTTATAGCTTATTTCTGCAAATTTGTGTACATTTAAGAAAATTAATTCCTTTTAATTCGCTTCTTCTTGCCGTGTACCAGGGGATGTACTAGAGAAATCCTAAAACCTGGCTGATCTGATGATTCTTAGCAAGTTGCTGTTTTTGTTCTTCCCAAGTTTGATGTGTTGTCCTGTTTCAAGATGACCACATCATTCTGGAAATGCCAGAGAGAACACATTCCCAGCATTGAGTCCTGACTTCAGCCTCCTCCAACACCTTTAGGATGAACTGGACTGATCTGGGCTTCATCACCCAAAATCTGAGCTGGACCTGGAGCTGAACGGGAGCAAATCCCTGCAGCCAGATTCAGCATCTGCTAGAGAGACTGAAGCCAGAGGAGTTTTTCATGAACACGAATATGTCCACACACTCTGGGATACGTTGCGTTTTCACATCTAAGACCTGAACGTGTGTCAAATCCCAAATAAAACCCAAAGCGCCACGATGATCATTTAAAGATGGTTTACTTTATTTACATAAATATCAGGGTTCTGGAGGGACTGCGGTCCCAGAATGACACAAGCAGACAGAACATGTTGATGAAGTGAGGTCGGCCTAAACGGAGGAACATCACTTCTTCTCAGGGGCTGCGTCGCCGGCCTCCAGCTTGGGTGCCGCCTCTTTGGGCTCCCGGTGGGCGGGGAACACCTCCCAGGGCGTGTTCAGGTCGAACTTCCTGAACTCCTGCGACAGCTCCACGGGCTCGGCCACCACACGCTTCACCTCGTCGTCGTAGCGCACCTGCACAGGAGACAGGCCTCGGTTTGTAAGTTACATTAGGAGTCATGTTCGTGTTTCATTGTCAGATTTGGTGCATTTTAAGGATATAAAAAAAAAAAAGTCCTGGTGGATTTAAAAATATAAATACACAACTAGATTAGAAGCCTTTCTTGTCAATGCATCCTGATCAAATTCACATTTATCATCTTTTGTTTATTCACCGTCCTGTCATGGTAGCAGCAGGATAAACGTAATTACAGACTTCCCTCCTCTCCTGAAGAATCCTAAGGTGTTCCCAGGCCAAATGAGAGCTGCAATTCTCCTAGTAAGTTCTACGGTACCCGAGGTTCTCCTCCTAGATGGACATTCCTAAAATCCTCCAAAGGAACACACCCAATCAGACGTCCAAACCAACTCAGTCGGCTCCTGCTGACGCGAAGGAGCAGTGACTCTACGATGAGCTGCCTCTGGATGTCCGAGACTGATTCCAGTCACTCTCTCTCGAGCAAACTATATGGGCAGTTTGTATTCGCAATTTCATTCTTTCAGTCACTTCATTTAGCTTGTGAGCATTTAACAGCCAGAATTTTCCCTCAGGAGGTGGAGGAGACCAAAAACAGAGCAAAAAGCTAAACATTTCCCGCCAGTCGGTACGTTTCCACATTTCTATTACCTACAAGTTCTAATAATGTTAGTTGAATCTAATATTCAAAGAAAGTTTTAAGGGTGTTTATCATTTTAAATAATGCTCCTATTAGGCTAACAGTAAATAAAGCGTAACGTTTCGAGTGCAACATTTAGAGGACGTTTAGAAGATGTTGTCAAGGCCACAGATTATGTTACATGATGCCAAAGCCAGAACCCTTTTAAACCAACATGCTGAAATTGTTTCCGAGGCCTCAGATGAGAAAAAAGTATAAAACATTTGACATTATATATAAAGAAAATAACTCAGGACCACAGGCGCAGGTTGGAACGTAGATCAACTGGTGAATCGGGAGCTTTTCCTTCTGGTTCAGCTCCATCAATCCATGATTAAGATCTAGAGATACTTCAACTCTTGCGCTTGGGGGGAATAATAAATTTACAAAACAGATATCTGTTCCCTGAACTATGAAAAGTAAATGAGATGATTGAAATTAATATTGAATTCTTTCCAGGAAATCTATTCAGTTTCGGAAATGAGCAAACTGTCAATTTTCAGATTTTCAAGGCTCGTAGGAACCCAATTATCACCAGCTCGTAAAATGAATAAATTCAAACAACAGGATCCGTCAGAGTCTGCGTTACTGACATCCTGCCAAGACTACAACAATATAATTATCCTTTGGATGAATCGCACACTGACGGAGCTGAACGAAGCCGCCTGCTGCTGCCAAAACTCACCTCTACGTATCCTGACAGAGGGAAATCCTTTCTGAAGGGGTGACCCTCGAAGCCGTAGTCCGTCAGAATGCGCCTCAGGTCGGGGTGGTCGGCGAAGAACACCCCGAACATGTCCCATACCTGTTTAAAGGCACAGCTTTACTCTCGGCTCGTCTGCGCCGCTGCCAGTGTGAAGAAAACAACAGCTTGAATGTCGGCCTGCAGGGTGTGACTCACCTCCCTCTCGTACCAGTTGGCAGCCATGTGGACGGGGACGGCCGAGTCCACCGGCGTGAGCTCATCTGTGTACGTCTTGACGCGGATGCGGGAGTTGTAGCGCAGCGACAGCAGGTTGTACACAATCTGGAAACCGGCACACACAAATGATGTCCATAAAAAAAACACTTGGACAGCTTGGTGACTGAGATTAACAGGACGATGATCTAACGCACACGTGTCAGGAGGACGAATAAAGACGACTGATGCTTCCCTGTGCAAGTGTTAAATAACAGCACTGAGGAAAGTCATTTATAGTTTAGTTATCCAACAATATTTTAAGATCTTTTTTTTGTTTTTGTAACTGGGCAGGTTGGGATTGGTTGAGCAGTAAACAAGGCTTGACACAGCGTTTCTGCAGCATTCACCAAATTCCAGCTTACAGGCATTTTAATACTACACTGAGTCATATACAGAGCTGAACAGATGTTAAGTTAATAAAGTCAATAAAGTTCTATTCTCTTCTATTCTAGATGTATCAGACCACCACCCAATGTCAGGTTTATGCCACAGCTGCCCTAAATTAACAGCACTGGTAATGACCACATTTAAAATCTAAAAGCTACACAGATGGATGCGTTAAAGATCAGACATATTATATTTTAAATTCATTAGATTCCTGATAGATTGTGGGATTAAATGTAATTTACACTCTGCAGGGACGTCATTGATTCTGATGTCCTTTGCAAATAAACTTCAGAAATCATGGAAACAGAGAATCATCGTGTTTCCTTTCTGTCCCAGAGTAACGTATTGATCGCAAACAGGAACCGTTAATAGAAAAAACTTGTATAACCTGAATTCAGCCTGCCTCCTATTTCTTTAAAAGTTTATATGAGAAAGAAAAAGATAAAATAAATTAATTACTAAAAAAGCAGGATGATATTTGGCTGCTTTTGCTGCAACACTTGACAGATGTGTCATGTATTATTAGGCACAGCTGGGTATTAATTATAGCTTAGCACGACTATGACACCGTTTCATTTACTTTCCATACAGCTGTGAGGAGCTTTGAAGTAAAACTGGTTTGGCGGACCTAAAAATTACATATTTATCTGGAGAGAGCTGCGGCTCGACACAATTTTCTCTTCACTTTTTGATAGTTTGACATTAAAATTTGCCCTTATTTTACAGGTGAATTGTGGTGTGACATGTAGCAAATAGTGAAATGACGGCAGGACAAAGGGCATTCTTTCTTACATGTGACCGTTATGACATGACACGTTTGTGTGGCGCCACAGCTACCTCAAAGCGGTTCTGCCGTGTTGGGATGTCGACAGCTGTCAGGTCGATCATGCTCTTGAACTGGGCGTTGGTGTGATCCTTCAGGAAGGTCAGCATAGGGATCACTCCGTCAGGATGGATCATCACCTCGAGCTCGTTATAACTCGTCACCTGCACAAAACACACAGTTTGAAGCCGTCTGCATGTCTCTGAAATCTAATCTAAGCAGGTTATTATCTGTGAGTCCTGGTTTCTGACAAGAGTGTCACAAGAACATGAGCTGTGATTTAAAAACTGGTGCCAAATAGCATATTGCTGCATGTTACCGTCTAACACATCTATGTCAACTCTAAACAGCGTTAGCAGCAAAAGGAAAACGTGATCTTATATCTGTGAGTCTCAGTGCTCATGAACTGACCTCAACCTGCTGGACGTATTTGGGCATCATCTCAGCCACATACTCTCCAAACGCTGCCAGCTGCTTGTGAGTGACGGCATCTTTGGGCCTGACAGTGGCTGAATGAAGGACAGAGGAGACAACACAGGGTTACTCCGTTGTGACACACACTGCACAGACTGTGTTGTTGTTAAATTCCCACAACTATACATCCATTTACCTGACACACTTCTACACACTGTTTACCAATTAACAATCTTTAGAAGACTCTTCCAACCATCTGGTAAAATATACATCTGTATGCTAAAACTACATAAATACGATTCATTTGATCCACAGCAAGAAATGACATATTAGTATGTCCTGCACCAACGTCTGAGAGAAAAATATCAAATCTTTTCAAAATGTTCTTGCCGATGATGTGTCACCTTGGAGAATATAGTCATGTGAATGAATATATACACAGTAAGTTTATAAAGTCTGAGACAACTAATGAAGACACTTCTAGTTTGAATTTGTTTTGAATTTAAAGTGACAGCAGAGAAATCTTCAGTCCCAGGGCTCTTGAACTTTTGACGGGCAGAGTTTTCATAATTCGAGCCTTTATTTTCCCACACATCTCTATCAGGTCTCAAATTTAGATTCACCATTTAATAAGATTTTTTTTTTTTCCATCATCAACCGCAAATAAGCATTTGGAAACAAAGTGTGGCCTTCTGAGAGGTGTTTTAGAGACGCTCCACGTCCTCTCAGGGCACTACTAGGGCTGCACAATATTTCATTTCACAACCGACATTTTAATGTACGCATACACAATTTCAAATATAGAATAGAATAGAATAGAATAGAATAGAATAGAATAGAACTTTATTGATTCCTTTGGTGCAAACCTCAGGGTAATTGTTGAAATATACACATCATGCTATAACTTCTTCTGCTGTTTGCAATTCTAATAAAGTCTTCAATGGGTCTCATTTTATAATAAAAATGATTTACTCTGATTTATGGGTTAATAAATACATTAAGTCTTTTGTCTTTTCTTTCATTAACAAAACACAGTTTTCTGACATGCAGACTCCACATGTGCACTGCAAAATGACTGAGGAACAAAACCAAAAAGCAAGATCTGATTACAAAAAGAAACACACTGTCTGTTGTATGGAAGTATTTCCCCTCCAGAACGGATGATGTCGACCAAAACCAGGTGTCCTGTCTGCAGTGTCTTACACTTGTTGCCACCACATGGGGCAAATGAACTGATCTGTTTGACCACTTAAATTAGCACCACAAAGCTCTGTATGACGAGTGCAAAGCCAGATCTGCATCCAGAGAAAAATAAATATTTTGGATGCTTTTCCCAAAATTAAAAGAGAAGAGACAGGCTACAGGTTAATATTATCAGCTCTCTTCAAGCTATTTATATGTTCTATGCAGATGTGCTCCACTTTAAAATCGCCTCAATCTTACAAGAAGGATGAATTATTTTCATGTAGAGTTATTTAAGTCATCTGGTTAATTCCTGTACCTTCACATATTGCAGACAACCAAAATATTGCAGTGCCATTTATATAAATATTGTGCAGCCCTATAAGGAGTTCATGCTGTCAATTAAAACTGCTCCATGTTTATACGTTTCAAAGTCATCTGAGCTTCTAGGGTCCCTGTAGGTTTGCATTTTCCCACTTTGCCCCAAAGGTTGATGTCAGACAGGCTGGAGGTGAGGTTATCATCACCATCCTGTATCATCAGCATCAGCTGCTGTGTACTCACGACGGTTGTCAGTGGTGGAGCTCTGCAGCCTGCTTTGCTGCTGGAGGACACACGAACTTCTTGCAACTGAGGGAAAGAAAAAAGCAGGAATGAATCAAAACGGGGACTAAACATGTTATTGACAACTGGATCCACAGAGCTACACAGGAGCTTGCGTAATGCGAGCAGCAAATCACGAATAAAAGAAAGACTCGTCCTACATCCGCTAAAAACACATCTGCACGGATGTGAATGTTGCCTAAATACATCAACCTGTCAGAGAAACAACATGAATCTGTCCATCCTGCTGCCACTGAGCTCAGTGCAGGCTAACGTTAGCATTAGCTAGCTCGAAGGTCAAACCTGAGACATTAGACAGTTAAAAACGACACAGTGCAGTTTTTAATAGCATGTACATAGAAGCAGCCTGAAATTAATCACTGCAAAGAGCAGTCTGTGTGAACACAAACGGGTTGGTAGTGCACTTACTGTTAAAACTCCTTCCAAGTCCTCCGCGGACAACCCGCACCAACGACGCCGCCATGTTTGCTCTCCGGAGTCAGTTTTGTTCAAGTGGAGAAGCGACTGTTGGCGGTTTGTCGCCCCCTAATGGACCGGAGGAGGAGCTCAGCGGCCGGACGGTGTCTAGAGGGAACACCTTTACTTACATTTATTTATAATTATTTATTATTTATCATTTATTATCATCACCATTATTATTATTTTTATTATTATTATTATTATTGTTGTTGTTGTTGCTAAAAGATAAGCATATTATCATTTGCACATTCTGTTCATTTGCACGTCTGTATCTCTCATGTACATTCTTGTAAATTTTGTTGACTTTTCTTTATATATTCTATTTTCTTATTTATTCTACCTTCATTTTATACCCTACCATAATATTCTGTGTTGCATTTTTGATTTTTTTTACTCCCTTTGTTGAACATTCATGTTGCTGTAACAACTGAATTTCCTTCTGGGGATTAATAAAGTCAGTCTGAGTCTAAGTCAGGATTTTATTAATCCCGGAAAAAATCTTGTGCCAGATATAGCTAAGACAAGAAACTCATGTAACACGAGAATTAATGCAAATAGAAATAAATAGAAAAGCATGATACATTATTAAAAACTAAAAAAATCTGAGCAGAACAGAAAAATAATGAGTTATACTGTCAGTGATTCTAAGGTAGCAAAGTAATATCAAACTTGATAATGAATTATTGAAAATGAAGTTGAAATGCTGTCGATGAAAAATGAAATATTGCTCATTACATTGACATATTGTGTAGGAGACTAAAATATTGCACATGAAATTCACGCTGTGCAGACAAGACTGCCATGTAGAAATAAAATTTCTAATTGATTAAAAGCTTGAATGGTTAATTAAAATGTGCTTTTTTAACTGTCACAGTTTAAATTACATATGATAAGCTCACTAAAGCCACTTTGATCAAAAGTGTCTGCGCTGCTGAGGACTCCCACTAGTCATTTTAGTGCAGGTTCAAAATTAATCTTCAGCATTTTGCACAATGGGCAATAAAAGTGAATAAATGAATACAACAACGAAAAACATAAACAAATACATTTCTACTAACATTAACGTATATTAAATTAAAATAATGAAGGATAAAAGAATCATGTTTTGAACTTGACACACAATAAAACCCAGAGTCAAATGACATCACTAAAACAGATTTTAGCACATTTACACACACGCCTTGTCTAGTAATGTCAAAATTGTGAAAATAAAGAAGCATAAACACAATTCATATGCCACAAATATTTATTTCACATCATTTACAGAGTTTTAATGTTATGAGGCACTGTAGGAAAACATGATACAGTAACATAAAATGTTTTGTATAGCTCACAGTTACTGCTTTCTCTATGTATTGTTCACTAAAATGTCCTCGCCTTGTTGTTCAAATTGCAGCTAAATGCAATAAGCGTGAAGTGGAGTGTTTAATAATTAAAGACACAAGCAGCGGTGATGCTTGTGTTACAGAACTTGGAGATATCGTTGGCTAAAACATGAGGATGAGGCTGGAAAACAGTAACATTTTAGCCCAAATCATGCATTCAGAGTTACAAAAACAATTCAGCTATTATGATTTGAATGTCTTTTTTGCCAGCTGATTTGTCATTACCAAATAAAAGCCTGCCATGTACAGTAAAACCTAAGTAACTCTGATTTAAAACCACAGGTGTAAACGATCTGTTTGACCTTCACTCTTCAGTAGTTGTTCGTTACGATGTGCACGACTGGCTGAAAAGACAGCAGCTGTGTCTTTAATCAAGGCTGAGTCCAGTCGTCCAGCTTCAGTGGGAACATAATGAGGTTCTGCTCTCTCAGCTGGACTCCACACACACCTGCTGGTAGTAAGTCCTCAGCATCTCCAGCTGAGCCGAGCGCACCAGGACGTGTGGTCGGACAGACGCCAGCTTCTGACAGGCCTCCTCTGGAGTCCAGCAGTGCAACTGTCAGCAGAAAAAAAGCACACTGTCAAAATCTGGAACCCTGCTACTGACTGACTGAACAGATGGATTAAACCTGCAACGTCTGTCTCCCCCTTCTGGCAGTGAGAGTAATCACACCTACACTGTTGAGTGATTATGACATAGGAAGTGTGTCAGAAAAGTTTCAGGACTGGTGTCACAAAAGCTATACTTCAAATCCAAACTACAAGTTTTCCTCTTCCAAGTAATCCCCCTGGAGTCTAACACACTCTCCCAGCCTTCTCTGTCACGCCGCCATGCACTCCTGGAAGGATTCGTCTTCTTCTTCTTCTGTACAGACCAATTCATGGAACTGACGCAGACTTTAAATGTGGAAAGCTGGTGAGCAAACAGCTCTATTCATACCACCAATAAGTACTCGTTGGTTATCGAACACAAAATAACAAGCAGGGCTCTCATGAACGTTTCTGAAAGGCTGTGAATGACTTTGCACTTTTTACCGGATACATTAGCTTGTTACAGACTGGACTGTTGCATTGTGTCAGTGATTATTCGTGAGGTGTGTTGAGCACAGTGTTCGAACGCAGCACAGGATATCTGGAGAATTTAGATCTTGTCACTGTGTTTGGGTTCCGTCGATGGAAAGCATGTAGACATCATTGACTGCACACAGACTGTTGTAGACACGTAGATGCAAAAAGCATGAACTGGCCTTGAAAGTCTGATACTCTAGTATTAAGTTCTCTTTTTTATGCAGTTTTTTTTAAGCATGTTAAGGTAACAGCATCAACTTAGACGCAACTTAGAATCTATTTCCTGTATGACAACAGTAAAATGAAAACATCCATAGTTTAAATGGATTTTATGAAACAGATGTTGCTGCATGTGCACGAGTAAAAATGTCTCTTGCAGTTGTACACCATTACTATCAATAATACTGTGTGGATGCAGGTCTGGTACAACCAAGCAGACTATATAGACCTGAGTCCCACCAGAGTTGCCAAATGTTTTTTTGGAACTTGCTGCAGTGTGTTGATCAGCAGGTCTTGTTGTTGGAAGTCAGTGTTCTGTTCTGCTCACATTACTCTGTAAGTGCTGAAGTACAAAGCAGTGACAGAATACTTGATCACTGTCATGCTAAGCTAATTATTTCAAATTAATTAATTGAATTACAGCCAAAATAAGCACCAGCAAGCTTGCTGTTTTCAAGCTGACTTCTCGTATGTGCTACATTCTGTTCAGTCACTCCACTGTTACGTTCTGTGTTACATCAGCGTCATATTATTATATATGTGACATTTGCAAGATAATAAATTATTCTGTTTATTTGCTGCTGTGTTATACGGTATTAAATTGTACTATTCTGTTAAGCTGACATTGCGGCTGCAGTTAAAACAGCAGGGATCACGTGACAGCGAGGCCGTCTCACAGCTCCGTACTGACCCGTATGAGGTACGCAGCAGCTAGTGTGGCGCTGCGGGATCGTCCAGCCTTGCAGTGGACATACACGCTGCTCCCCTGCTCTCTTTGCTGCAGGGCGAAGTCCACGCCTCTGTGCAGGTTCTCCAGGCTGGGAACGCCGGTGAGGTCCACGGTGCTCAGCCTGAGCTGCTCCACACCAGCCGCCTGCCACTCCTGCACCCAGCATCACACACATCAGGGCAGGCATTTAGCAGAGAATACATAAAGCATGAATGGTTTTGTACTGTTAGAAATCAGCCTGTGGTGCTCAACAGGGCTGCAAAGAAATTGTGTTAATCAATTAAGGCCTCATGCGATTTTAAGTCTCAAACTGAGTGAGTGTTTCAGCTGATTTACATTATCTGTCATATGCAGAATACAGAAATAAACAACAAACACTGAAAGAGGACTTACAAACAATATGACTTGCTGCTTCTATATATTTATTCCATACATCTGCAGTAAACTCACCTCGCTTGAGTTGCAGAAATATTTGGTCTCATACTCCTCATTCATGGTGATAACCCCTCGAACATTTTCTGCTTCTACCAACTGCAACACAAGAAACAACAAGCAACAGCAGAGGGTTAGGGTTTGGGTCAGCACAGGGTTACTTACTGTGTTCAGGATTCAAATACCTCCCAAATGTAAGACTTTGGCGTTTTACAAAGACTCACTTAATTTTTAATAAGGAAGAAATTGAGTTTCAGACAACAACAAAGTCTTCTGAGCTGCTACCAACAGCAGCAGCTATAGAACTGCTGAACTGTCTGGCATTGACTTGTATCGTATGTTAGAGGACTGAGGCGAAGCTGCAACTACGGCTGTGGAATTTATGCTGTGAAGTGAATCATCCAGAGACTAAAAAGAGACAGGAAAATCGATGAATATGATCACAGACACAGTATAATATAAGCAGCATTTTGTGTCTTAACGACTGACGTTTGCATGTAAAAGGTCACTTCCTCCTCCAATAAGAATTGTGAGATATGACAAGGCTGCAACTGACAACGTTTTTGTTATTATCAGCCAATAAGCAGCCTATTTTTTCTACTAACTGTTGTCTAATAAATTCCTGTAAATAATGTAAAAATGTCAATTTGAATTTAAAAAAGGCCATAGAGATGTACTAAAATATATTTTTTATCTTCATATCTGAAAAGTTGCAACCACATGCTACACCAAGCTTAACTGATTATTAATGAATTCTCTTATTACTTTCCCCCCTTATTACTGAATTTACTTGTTTATAGTCTTATCAGATGTTTTACTTTGACTATAAATCACTGTGAATTACTGTCTCCTTACTATATATTATTATTACTGTTATTTATTTCACCATTTAAAACAGACACGAAGCCACAGCCCTTTTCATAACAAAAATAAGGTTACAAGTACATCTAACCTAAATAAACCTCATGTATTTAATACAAATGTACCCAATTTACACATTAAACTAAGGACCCAACAGCATAATGTGTTAGAAACTCAAACCAAGTATATTTCAATAGAACGTATTAAAACAATTAGAATTTTGGACAGTAGTTTTAATGTTTTAAGGCAAGAAACAACAAAGAAATGTGGGCAAAAAAGCGGGAGAGTACAGAGGATAAAGACTTGTAAAACCAGTCAGCAGGAAATATTACAAAACAAGACAAACAGAAGAAACAACCAAGATACATTTGAAGAGTTCATTTGCAAAAACAGATCAACTCCATCTTCACAAACCTTCAGAAAACCCACTGTTCCATCATCTACCTGAGACAATACCAATCAAGCTTATCTCTATTGTTGTCACGTCCACTGAGTCAAATCCACTCAACTTCAGTTTGATCGATTTATCTCAAGCAAACAAGAAAAAACAAGTTTTCTGAAAACCTACAAAAATGGAGTTACCGGTTTTTTGCAAATTAACTCTTCATTTCTAAAATAAAATAAGTACTAAATTAGTTATAAATTAATTATCTGACTAATCTTCATATTAAAGATTCTATAGTACTAGACATTGTACAAATTGACTTAAGTAGTTTATAGATTAACAATATTATTATTGACAACAATATTATTTATTCCACAAATTTACCCGGCTAATTTAAACAATAGGGCTAATTCAATCCCTTTTCAAATAAAACAATAATAACTTAATATGTACATATATAACTTTATTTAAAATTATTTTAACTGAGTATGTATATTTTATATATTTTTTTAAAGTTGCATTTATTGACTGCTTTTTTTTTTTACATTTCCCTGATAAAATATAATTTCAATAATAACAATATGGATGTTTTTTTTACATAAAATTTATTTTATTTTTTTTAATATTATGTATTTCTAATGGGTTAAGTCAGCACCAGCACCGCCCCCTCATTGAGGACTTTTAGCGGTGTTTCCTGACGCGTTACCCGGTACCGTCTGACTATTAACCGGTACCGTCTGACATGTTATCGAGGCTAATGTTCCATGTTCGGTGTGAACCGGACTGACCTGTTTGGTCATGGACCTGAAGGGCAGCGCTCCCAGAATCACCGTCTCGTCCACTCGGTCGAACCACCGTCTGGACGAAACCTTCTCCATGACAACGTTGTAGGCTAACGTCGGGTAGAAGAGCAGCCGCGCTAACGCTCCGGACATGGCTGCGCTGTTTGAACCACAAATAAAAGCAAAACCGTGGACTCGGTTATCTTCTCATCACTGTGGAAGTCAGTGTTGTCAAGTCCGACCTGTCGGCATGTGTTCTTCTTCTTCTTCTTCTGGTGAAATTTACTGCAGACGTGTTCTTCTTCGTGGGTGTGTTTCAGGTTCCTCCTCCGGTCTGGCGTCAGTGTTTCAAAATAAATCTGACCACCATAAAAAGAAACTAACCTTGACTGGAAACCAGAAAAGCACACCGTAGAAGTAATTCAGTACCAATATAGTCATTGTTAGGATAGTAGTAGTATTATTTTAATGATGGTAGCAAAAATTCTATTCCAATCAATTTGTTGCAGATTTTATTTTGAAATCAACTTCTTCTGCAGTATGGACCAACATACACTTTGAAGTACCACCTGTAGTGAAAATATTGTATTTGTTTCTGTGCTAGAAGACACATAGTGAGCGAATTAAGCAGTCAGAGCAGTGGGCATATGCAAGAAGTTTTGAATTTAAAATGTTTTTCACAGCAAATATATATTTTTTGGAACTGGATTTTGATTTGTTTCATATTTCCCAGCACCTCTGCACCACAAGTTATTTATTATGGAACTGTAGTCAAACAGTTTGTTAGTCACTGAAGCTGGATTTAGAAAAAAAATAATTTTAAACAGTTCGACTGACAATTTTGCTTTGCTGTGATTCAAATGGTGACATTTTAAGATTACAGTTTTCATTCATCAATAAGAATTTTTAAAAAAGAAAAGAAAAAAAGACACACACACACATTGAATTTATTTGTCAGCAGCCACAACCTGAATTAATGCAATTTGGCCTCCACATGTTTTCTCCAGCAGTAGTTTCCCAAATAAAACTCCACAGGATGATGAGAAAGTCCCCTGATTATTGTGAATGACTGATAATTCATGGAATATGTTGTTTGATATTATATTTATCATTTATGTAATTCATGGGAAGCTCTTGTTAAACCAAAGAAAACATGTTAAAATGATGAAGTAATTACATAAACTCTACAAACATCTGAAACACTAGGTGACTATTTACCTTGAAGTATAAACAGAAGTAGGTCAAAACTTTCAGCTCCTTGTTATTATCTGGTGGTGAGGTTTAATTGGCCAGTATGTAATGACTGAGTTAAAGTTAGTGGTTAAAGTGTAGTTTGAGTTTTCCATAACTTCTTAAAATATTGATTCCTACTGTTTGAAATACTGCTTTAAACCACCAACCACCAAAACTTTAAACTACAAATATGAAACAAACATGTCCGTCTTTTTGTGTAGAAAATACATTTATTTTATTCTGACAAAGCTTTCCAAATCAGCCATGATTTTGAATCCGTGCAATTTAAGTATAATTCAACTAGTATGAAGCACCAATACACTTTAACTACGAGTCATAACAGTCTTTGTGAAACAGTCGAGTTTCTACGAAGAAACAGCAGACAGAGAAATATATACACATTTATAAAAACGGATTTGGAAGGAACAGTGTGAGTCAAAGTGAAATTACACTAAGCATTGCAATATATTTTCTAAAAAGAAAAGAAAACAAAAGTGCAACATACTCATAATACATTTGGCCTGTAATCCCGGATTGCATAACTTCAGAAAGCTAAACTTTCTTTTGTCTCTTTTTATCATAAAAAAAAAATGTGCAGTAAAAGATACAAACATCTCAGTAATCGGCCAAGAGAGCCAAAGTAGTGTTAGTTTAGCTTACGATACAAACATTTTTGTTTCTTCTGCAGACAGCGATAAACCGACAACAGATCCTTTGTCCCTCGTTTATCAGAGACGTAACACTTTATATATTATCACCTTCATTTACATATAAAAGCAGAGCAGTGAAAGGTAGTGATCCTTCCTGGATGAGGCCAGAACGTCATTGGAGGGGCTGTGATATTATGAGCTGATGCAGGCGGCATCAGAGTGAGGAGGTCACAGGTTGGAGGTGGTGGAGTTCAGGATGTCGTGCTGGATCTTGGCGTTAGAGGCCTTGGACAGGTCTCGCTGTGGAAACAGAAGGGCAGATGTGACGTTGAACTCTTAATGTGACGATATGACAGACAGACAGAAGCTTAGAAGTAAACAAACAGGTGCTTGTTGTTTCCTGACCGTTACAAGTCACACTGTGAAGGCTGTTAGTGTGAATCAGTGAGAACACAATCACACAAACACAACAATGAAACTGCTGCTTATGTGAGCTGGAGAGCAACAGCATGACGTGGAGCACAGTGTTAGTTCAGAAAGAACACTGAAGTGAAGCTCATGATGGCTGACTGACACCTGACATTTGCTTGTCAGTGGTTGGACTTTCTCTGGTGTTACTTTCATAAAAAGTGAAATGTCACATCAACAGTCTTCCAGGATGAATCCATTATTTTTGGCGGCGGGAGGAAGAACCTACCTGTAAACACAATGTGATGGAGGCTGATAGCTTTAAGTTACTTTACTGAGAGTCGGCTCCAAACTAACAGACACCGTGTAAAGAGTGTGGCTGCATTTTGGCCAAAAAGTTGAATGTAAAATTTGCAGTTTGCATGCAGCTCTACATCCAATTAACCAGTTTATTCGTGTTATATTCCTCAATAGTTGTGAGCTGGATTGACAGCGGATATAGTTGTATTCTCAGCGGTATAATTTCAATATAAAATAATGAGATTCAAATGATTTAACATGTGGCAAATAGCAGCTTTTCACCCTCTGATGCCAAGTCTATCATATCTGATACATGAGTTTTTGAGACATCATCAGCGTGATATATATTGATGTTTTTCCTGTTAAACCTGATGCATACGTTCAGACACATCAAGTGCAAGAATAATCCACCACAGATCAGTATTTCATGCACAGAAAAATTATACAAATTAAAGCTAATATATGCCCCAATTTAAACTGATTTTTAAAAAATTTGTCAGAAGGTTCAATAAACACTTCATTTTTTTTTTTTTTTTTAAAATTGATTTTTCTGGCAATTATTTCAGGGTTCAGGCTTTTAGAATTCTCTCATGCTAATGAGACTAGTGGGCAGAGAGCGCTGTGGCCCATTCACTTCATCTACAGATCGATTTTTTTTATTCCGCAACCAATCAGTTTGTTAAAGAGTCAGTATGATTTCTGCCAACCAAGATTTTCTTTGTTTGACTACAGTCCTGGTAACATCCAGTCTTATGCATACAGATGTAGAGCACAGCTTTTATAACTCATCACTTAACTCTGTTACTGTCATGATAACATTTATACGGATGTCATTTGCTGCCACAGCTTCCAGCACCATCCAAACCTCTGAAACACACTGTCTGGGTGTCAGTTTTTGTTGCATTTAGAGAAACTGTACACTAGTGCGAGAAACATTTGACTGAGGCGACTCAGGGTCGGGTAGGCTAAAGAAGGCTGCGGCAAAACAGCCTGGTTTAATTTCTGCCTCGCTGGATTGATGTCACATTGTGTTGTCTAATCAAGTTACACTCGTGGTTCTCATTTTGTAAGATAAACACTGCAATTCTACTGTTTAACTCAGCAAGAGACGTTCAGAGTAGAAAATCACATCTCTGTGTTTTAGTGTCTGAGAATCCCTCAAACTCTGCTGCTTGAACTAAACCACCTGGATCTTATATATAATGTCACATTAATAACTGCTAAAACCGCATTAAGTGTCTGCTGAAATGTTCTTTTTGATTAGCGGCATGCAGTTACTGCAAGTTAACAGTGATTAGTCAGGATTAGATGAGGTTTTAAGATTCCCAACACACCTTGACTGAACAGATTCAGTGTTGACCAAGTCCCTCTAAAATATAAATTCAAATAATTAGCATTTGTACATCTTCCACCACAACAGGCTTAAATGTGTTACTTTGCACAGAAATGAGGGAAAAGAAGCAGAGAAAACAGATTAGAGACAAAAGTGTAAATTACCACAAACTCTGAATATGTGCTGGCAACAGAGGCTATGCTGAAGTTACGCTGTGGACTAGCAGCGGTCAGCAACGCACCACTCAGAGGCGTACCCTTCAGCTGTGCCTCATTCTCCTTGTTGCAGCCCTGCGGTCTTGAGTGGGGGGGTTTACCGCCACCTGGTGTCCGCGACGCTGGAACCTGGATGATGCAGAGCGGGAAGGAAACGCATCAGACAAGTAATGAAGGAATCACTCCACTCCACTCCATGCTACAGAACAGCAGAATGAAGGGATGAAGTAGAAGAAGCACATTTACTAGTTAACATGCAGAAGGCTGTTTAGTAAAGGTCTCTGCACAAATGATGTGTATTTATCAAGTAGTAACCTCCAGGGCTAAAAAACAAAGTCAACACAGAAGTGCCAAAACCGAGTCATTCCCAAGATCCCCACATGAAAATGTCAGAATTTACAGCAGAAATAAGCAGCCTGGTACAAAAAATGGTTTTGATCTCTACAGCTAATTTCTCTGTTAATGACTCTACTGTGGGTGAATATTTATATTACTCACCCAATTAAGACTTAAGCTTGTGCATAATTCAGGGACAGTTCTCCATGACAACATTGTAGGCTAACGACCTCGGCATGGTCGACCTCAGCTACACTCGTGCTCCACCTCTATGCTAATTTTTGGATTAGTCAAGCAATGCTAAGTTGCCAACCACAAGAGCCACCACTCTGAGCTTCCCTACCCTAACCGGAATAGGGAGCTAGGTCTGGCTATGAAAGCAAACCTTTGGGTGATGTCAACCCGTCTTTATCTACCTGGTGAGAACACAAGGTGGTACAGCAAAACTCTAGGTCCTATTAAACCAAATAGCATGGATGAATGTGACTCCTATAGTAGGTTAAATCTGTCATAACCAGACTTATAGCCACAGCACTGTGTTATGCTGGAGAATGGTCTGGCTGCATCCATTCTCATTGTGCTAGGGGTAGTGGTGGTTGGGGGCTCTGGTTTATTAGTATTTCTTTAAACCAATCATATTCCTTTCACTAAGCCCAGGATGCAGCAACGATGCCCCTGCAACATTTTCACACAGGGAGGTGAGCACTGTTATAAAAATGGCCAGTTCACCAAAGGAACCAAAGAAATGGCAGATTCATGCCAACAGTCTACAAATGGTGAGTCTATAATCAGCAAATGACCTGTCCTGACAGTCAACCGATTTGATTCGCATGAGCTGCTGTTTGTTTAATGTCTTGTAATTTGACTAAATGTCTCTTGCAAATGTAAAATGTCAGAAAGCTTGATGAAAGATGGATGTGACAGTTCTGACATCTTGCATCTACTTCGTACTTTCTGTGATTAAAAGAGTGAAACCGACCTTATTAGCGGAGAGAGGAGGGCGGGGCACAGGTGAGCGACACACAGTTCCTCCATAGACGGAGCGCATGGTGCTGTTAGAGGTGCCACTGGAAATGCTGGAAGTTGCATTAAACTGATGAGAGAGACAGGAGGGGGGTTAGTGGTGACGAGGTTGCATTTCTAATAAAGCAAGAATTTAAACTATATCTTTAACAGAAAGGCAGAAAGTCAGTTTACCAGCTTTCTTGTTTTATTTGGAGTATTGGAGCCGAGGAATCTGCGTTTGGTCGGGGTTCGTACTGCTGTTCCGTACAGCATGTCCTCCTCCGTCTGTTTGCTCTTCTTAAGGTGCTGTTAGGATTTTGGAGAGAGGAAGCGTCAACACATTTCCTACCAATCGCACAGGCTAAACTTAAATCACAACAACTTGTTTACCCGTTCTTGTTTCTCCTTTTCCTTCTCTATTCGGTGCAGCTCCCACTGCTCCTCCACATACTGCAGAAACTTCTGGCCGTTTACTAGAAACTCTCGGCCCTGTTCACCTTCCCAAGTGTCAATCTGGGCTTTTAATTTCTTTTCCAGCTAAAAAAAAACAAACACAGACACACACATAATTTTATACTCGTTACAAGATATTTTCTGCTTGGAAAACAACAGGCAGCCTTTATGTCTTACCTTTGGCAGGCTTTTGTGCAGCTCAGACCTCTGTTTCTCCTCTTTCAGAAGATTCCCTCCTCTGTTAGTGAACCTCGCCGGATCTGTTGCTTTTTTCTACAAATTATAAAGACAGGAGTTTTTTTTTCTGATATGCCGCTCTGTGACCAGGTAAAATAAGTAAGTGCATGGGTGTGATGGTATAGTCAGCAGTCTGAACAGCAAAAACTGGGCTGAAAAGCTCATTCAGGGCTCCAGACTAACTTTTCCAACAGTTGCAGTCGTCCTTCCTGCTGACGATTTTCAAATATCTACATTTTTTTTCCATCTCAACTATATCACTTGGTAATAAACAGCGCATTTACAGTAACAATAACAATTTTCTGTTTTATTTCAAAGGAAAGAAAAACTTTAAGTTGTATTTAAGGGCAAAAAAGTCAAAAGCAATGCAGTTCCATCAGTTCACGTCTCCCTACATGGTTTACTTGGGTAGTGTACTTCTTGCAACTCTTCCTGCAGATACTGAGCTACACAGCACCATGATCCTTTGTTGTTGCAAAATCTCAGCTGCATAAACTGCTTTTTAAATCACTTTTAATTCCTCTTCAGAAATACTGCCATCAGAAATCTGGACTGTTGTGGCACAGGAGGGACTGAATGAGCTTTTGTTTTGAAAAACGAATCAATAGTTTCTTTAATTGTCACCAAAAGTCTCTGTTAGTTTTCACTCTGTCCTGGTGTCTTACAGGATGTGCAATTATGATGTTAAAATTTAAAAAAATGAATACTTGCACTGCCTCCAAAATGGCCCCAAAATGCATTAGTTTCAATTTGGAGACCTGTTAATTATTTCCCAAAAAAAAAAAAATCACAACGAAAACTGGACGAGATTTCTTTTTCTGTTGAGCTTGTTTTTTCAGCAAAACCACCGGCTGCTTGTGAAATTCAATCCCATTCTCACAGTGAGCATAAACTATGCTCGTTCCATAGTTTCTATTCATATTGTTTACTTTCCTCCCACATGTATGTATAAATGCTTTTTCTGTCCTGATTTAACTTTCTAATTTATTCTATTAGCAATATCAGAAATGCTTTTTATTGGGTAACCATAGCTGCCTATTATCTGCTCAATCTAATTGGCCATAATTAGACAGTGGGACAGGAGTCTAAATATACTCACCTCCAGCTCAAGGAAGAGTCTCCAGCTTTCTTCCCATCTGTGAACCCCGTCAAAGAGCTCTTTGTGATCCTCGTAATGCTGCTTCAGTCGCTCGATCTCAGCGTCATGCAGGCTCAACAGCTCTTCAGTAAAATCCTCTGAAACAGTGAAGCACAGTCTCAGCAAAAGAAAAACTCCAACATGACAGATACAGCTACTAATAAAACCCAAACCAGAGAACCTACCGCTAAAATACGGTGCAAAATCCTGCCGCTGGTCAATGCTGAAGAAGCACTTTTCCCAGAACACGGCGACCTCGGACCGGATGGCTTCTGTGACGTTACGGATGTTCAGCAGTTTGAGCTCCTCCAGACGCTGCACTTCTGCTTGTAACTGCAGAGGCAACGTAAAGAGTAAACTGAACTGCAAAACGACAACTACAGCACCAGAAGCCTTGGCAGTTCTGAAGAAAGCTGAGAATGGAACTCAGCAGTATATCCACTTACCGCCTCCAGGTTCCTCTTCCTGGATGTGACCATGTGTTCGTTGAAGGCCTCCCTCTCCTCCTGGGGAGTCTGCAGTCGGTCCCAAAGCTGCTGGATCTTCTCTCTGTGACTCTCACATGTCGCCTCGATCTCAGCTTTACGCTCCTCTAACTGTAAAGTGGTGTCAGTTAACAATGCAGTCTATAGCTTAGTCACCTATGATACAAATTTGAATGGACGATACAGGAGCTCTCACACTCAGAGAGTCAACCTTCAAGACCTGATTTTAATCTGTGCAACCCTTTAAAAGCTTGATGTTACGAAGCTAAACGTAATGCTAGGATATAAAAGTCATCTTGCCTGACAAAGAAGCAGTTTGAGTGACGTTATATTGTCTCTGGAAAGGCAGAAGGAGTCTTCATCCTCACAGACGACGTCCTTCTCGAAGCTGGTCTCGGGGATGTGGTCCAGCTCCTGCATGTGCAAGATGATCTGCTTTTTGACGTCCACGAACTCAGCATGTCGCTTTGCCTGTAAGCATGAAGCACAAAACCATCAGGTCAGGGACTGATTAGACTGTTTACAGCAAATGTTTGTGTCTTGATGTAGTGACCTGCTATTGGACATCAACCTGATAAGCATTTTCACAGCAAAACTCATCTACATATCTTTTTTTTGTGTGAAATACGAAAAAAATACAACAACTCAAGAGGATCTATCACCCCGGAATGTGCAGACAATTTTCAGGAATGTGACGATAATTTTTGGGGCAGTCCAAGCTACACTAATTACAAAAATAACCTGCAGCCTTTTCCCACAAGATAACTCTCAGCAGTAGCAAATTATAAACTACCAGCCTGCAGAAAGACCTCCCTTATTTGCTAAAGAGATGTAATTAGAGCACAAGTAGTCCATGTTATTTAAAAGAGGGTGATCAATGGGATGGCTGTGACAAAAGCTGTTCTCCTACAGCCATCTGATTGGGGTTTTTTTTTATTAAAATAATACATTTCAGGTGAAAAAAACTGTAACTAAACAGAGATGCTGGTTCCTAAAAACTTAGAGAACCAGCATCTCTTACTCTTTTCCATCATTTTTGATCTTTAGATTCGTGAGCCCTACGCAAGAACTCACACAAACAGATTTGTTGTTAAGGGACACATGTTAGGCTGCAAGTAGCTGATCAATTGATTAGTTGTTTGGTCTATAAAATGCTGAAAAATGCTGATTAAAGCCCAGGATCGTGTCCTCGAATGTCTCCTCCCCCCGCCCATGTCCCAAAGATAAACAGTTCACTGCCATATAAGAGGAAAGAAACCAAAAATGTAACAATGTAAAATTAAACCTATCAATAAAAAATGTTGGTGAATAATTTAATATCTTGAAACTGATCAATGAATTGCTGCAGCTCTAGGTACAGGCAAGCAATTGAAGAGAATTTGCAGCTAACACCAATATGTTTGTACTTCTCTCTGAGGTGTAAACAAAAGTCAGGAGTTTAGACAGACCTCCTTCCTGCACACTATAAACACTCCTTTAAATGAATAAGGTTTAAATATGCTAACATAAAATTTATTAATTTAGCATCTTGCCAATTTACTGAGAGTATTTCTAGAGATATGTGGTCACAGCAGCGTTCACACTTCTGTAGTTAAATAGGAAGTTGCATCAGGATCATTATTCAGGTCTCAGTCTTGCATCATAGTTCACAGCTGACAGTGTAACATCCGACCGCAGTGCTGTCTCTCTAATATCTCAGGGACAGTTGTTCCCTCAATGCCTCCTGCATTAGTCATGAGCTGCTTTGCCTTAGATCAAGATGTTGTAGCATCCAACTTTATTAAACCAATCCCTCTTTATTTCTGTCACAAATATCTGATAACACACCACTGACAAATGCACCATGACCATTTTCTAATTTCTATGCTCCTATAACACGACTACTGATGCTGCTGCATGTGTTCTGTTGTTATGAGCTCATTTCCAGCAACAGACAGACAACAGACTGTGAAATCTTTCTTTAAACTGTTTTGACATCTTTGCAAATTTGTCAAGAAAGAAAGATCCTGTACACCAGTACGATCAATAAAGTGTGATACGAAGCTGAATTTTCTTTTCTTCAAACTAAATCGATGGCTTCCAACGCAGCTGCATCCAAAGTATTTGGATATTTAAAAATCTCCTTCAATAAAAAAAAAAAAAACATTATTCTGAATGAAATTTTCCAAAACACAGCAATATCACAGGTGTTGATTAAATCTGAACAGTGTACACCTCCTCATGAACAGCTGGTACAAGTGGATTATCACAGGTTTGTGCCATTAAGAGAGTTTAGTAAATCTGACTAGAAACAAACAAATACAGAAGGTTCATTATGTTACACAGCAGTTTGAACCCACAAACAAACAGCTTTTCTCTTCATCTAGTCAGAATCATGGAACCATGCAGGTGGAATTGTAACAAACAAAGAGCGCTCCCACCTTCTCTATGTTCTGGTTGGCGATGTGCTGGCGGAAGTTCTCCAGCTGCTCCATCGAGGGCACAATGTCCGCAGCGATGCCGTACGGCATGGAGCACATAATGTCTACCAGGTCCTGGTCCTGCTCCAGCAGAAGCTTCAGCTGCTGCATCCGCTGAGTCCTCTCCTTCATCAGAGCCTCCACCTGTGTGCGGATGTTCTTCTCCTGCTGCAGCATGGTGACACCTTCCTCCTCCTGAACACACGGAAGATCACAACAGATTTACCTCCACTGATCGCTCAATAAAGCCTGTAAAGCTGTTCAGCACCAATCAGCTGATAATCACAATGATTGAGAGGCAGGAATTTAAGATAGAAATAGTTTCTAAATGCATACATGGTGAGTAGGCAGGTTATTACTGTATAAAATGCAAGAAATGTGGGCGGACTCCCTCTGCTGGTGCTGTCAAAACAAAGTGCTGTGAAATATATGAGAGTAAATTATCCGTCTGATTCTCCATCTGGCTGGGAGGCTTCTTAACTCTCCTGATTAGACTACACATCAGAGGTAAACGCACACTTAATAACACAGAAAATGATGCCGTCACCTCAAACACAGGGAGCTGAAGTTCCAAGCAGAGTTTCTCCATGTCTGTCCTGCAGGCCTCAATGCTGGTTATGAGCCTCTTTTTCAGAGACTCCTCTTCTTTGATCATCATGTCCAGAAGGCTCTGTTGGATAAATACAGTAAATGAAGTCAGCACATGTGGACGGATGGATGCGTACATTTTGAAATTCTTACCAATATCCAATAACAGTTTTTTGTTTTAATCCCACTAGACATCTATTTTCAGCCACAGACTTAACCTGTGCTCCTCAATGCAGTGACAGATATCTACAAATGCAGCTTTATTTATTAGGAACCAATCCTGGTTTATGAAAACACAGTGAGCACAAAGTACGTGAACTCAGCTGTACAAAATATGAAATATTAATTAGTGACCAACACAACCACATCTTTTTATCCACCAGTCACAGTTTAGCCTCATGTGGAAGGAGGTTTTTGTAATCATTAAATATCAAAAGTCTGTTACTCATTACAAAAGATTTCAGAAAGGTACACAGCATTCTTCATCTGGCAGTGAATCCAGAAGTTGAAGAAAACATGAAGGACCTCAAAACAAAACTGCCAAAAGTGGAATAATATTTGACGACTTCTCAGATAATTGTGTTTTTTTAAATCACAAACTTTTTATAAGCAACATTACTGCGTACATCAACTACTAGACTTAATATTCAGCATTTCTACGATTATATTATGTGAATATTTTACAACTGATTCCCAGTACATCAAATTAATTTAAAAGTGTGATACTTTGGCTCGACTCACTCTGTGGTCTTAAGCAATTTCAATCTTTCTGACCGCTTACACGTCACGAGCAATAGACCATCAACACTAGAGGATGAATGTTTTCTTGGCCGTTTTTATAAAAGAGGAAACTGGACATTTGCCTAAAAAAATCAAGCTGCAACCCAAACCTAAAAACGTTTAATGATTCATGACCAGATGTCTCACAGTGTAGTTTGTAGATGGCAGCAGGGCTTTCAATGCTCTCCTCTGGCCTAGTTTCACTCCCACTGATGTTTTTGTACAGAAACCCCCCAATGATCCCCTCACACCTACATGCATACCAAAACCCATTCAACCACGCCTAACTTAAAATACAAGTGTAACCTTTCTGCACACCTCCAAGTTTAGCTTGTTTAATGTATTAAATGTGTATCAAGGTGAACTGATTACTTTACCCTTATATTTTATTATTAACGTGTTTAAATGTATTTGTTTGTGTTTGTTGTAGCTCTATCTCTAGTCGAAACCCAGCTGAATCCCTGGCTGACCTGACAAACAGCAGAGTTATCACTACCCACATGATGCTGATGGTGTCCGTGTGTTCCTGATGTCTCACCTTAATGTGGTTCTTGACTACATTGGTTCTCTGCAGCCTCTGGTCCTCTGGGATACCGATCTCCTCCCAGATGTCCTTCAGGTGACACAGAGCTTTATTCAGGCACGACACAGCCTCTGCTGCGAGCACCTCGCTACGGGACGAAGAGGCGTAATTAGATGATTTATCAATAAACTAACACGTTTTATGGTAACATCACTAAACATAAAACACAGGGATCCAATCATTTCAGCTAGCTAACAGTTAGCTACTCTATCTGACGTTAGCTAAAATCATCAAACGTAGCTGTAAAAACGCGGACTCTGCCGCGAAATAAGGCTTCGACCTTACCTTTTTCTCATCGTTATATCCCAGGCTTGTTTTTAATCACCGGTGAACACTTTAAAACAACCGAAACTTGTCCCAGAGACAAGTGGCCGACCGTCGCCGCTGCGCTGCTCTCACTGCGGTCCGTTTGTACACAGTTCAAAATACGCGTACCGCAGCATTCTGCTCTCTGATTGGCTCGTTCTGTGAGTGCGCTCGTTTTGTAAAACCACAGCGGGCCGGCGGTAGTTTCGTCCGTTGATCGTGAGAGGAAGCCGCCCCTTGCCGGACGACTCATGGTATAAAACAAGTACGTCGGTTTCATTGAGGGAGCAGCAGCAGCAGCATTCTCAACGTGCTACAATGGTGCCGTTGTTAATTTTAGACTGATGAAGTCACTGCAAACCAAACCGCTGAAACTAGTAAAAATAACCACAGGTGGAAGAAGTAGTCACATACTGTACTTGCGTCAAAGTACTAAAATATTCAATTAAAAGTAAAAGTCCTGCATGACAAACTTCCCTCAATTAAAAGTACAGCAGCAAAACCTAGTAAAATGTAGTGAAGGTATCAGTGAAAGTACTGGTTTGGTTTCTCTGATCAGAGGTGTTGCTGAGATCTTGGCACATTGGAAAGCTTAATCCAGTTCAGCAGTTTTTTTTTTCTATTTTTACCCTGATAACTGCACCATTTTCAAGTTATTTCAGTGTAAAGAGAATATTAAATGGCAATATCAGATCATCCCACTTACTGTGTGGAGTTAACTCATGTCTACACTGATATCACAGTGACTGCAAGAAGGGAGACCAGTGGTTCATCTACACTGTGCCCTGGAATTAGTCTTATTTCTGATGCTTTGTAAATTTAAGTCATATTACAGGTGTGCCTTTGAATTACTTATTTTCATTAATTTTATTTAATAATAATTTGGGTGAACAACCTTTTAAATAGTCCAGGAAAAGAGGTGCTGATGATCAGAAAGTTCACCCATGAAGTCCCAGAACACAACACCCCAAACAAATAACTAATTGACATCACAGCAAATCTACTGACAAAAAAAAGCTGAAATTCTGTCCATAGTCCAAAGATAGTTTATCCAATTCCAGCAGCTTAAAATACATTTTAAAAAGTGTTTTAATTCTTAATCAGCTACCTGTTGCCATATGTTGTCAGTTTGAATAATTAGAGATGCTGCTGAAAATGAACACCGCTTCCTCTGACCAATAAAATATTATATTAGATTATGAACAGCGAAGCATCAGTGTGTCAGCAGCTTGTTACTGCTGCAGTTTGAACTACTTTAAATCCAGTTTTATATTCAGGAACAGCAGCAAAAACATGAGGGCTCCGAACATGATTAAATGGAGGGAAAGAAGAAAAAAGTTCTCATATTTAAACCCGTTTTCATTTTTTCTCTAATGTTTGATTTATACTAAGATATTACATCACTGGAACATTTATCTGAATGAAACCATGTAAAGAGTTTAAAGGGAAAAGTAGGAAGAAGACAAAAAAGTCTGAAACAACTGGTTTAATGTGTCGCTATGTGTTGTGGATCATAGGTTTGTTATATTATCCATCGGGTCAAATCTGAATCAGACACATGTAGTGCAGCAGATAGACAATATGTCCCTCTGAAATGCAGTCGTGGAAGGAAAAAGTAGCATAAAATGAAAATACTCAAGTAAAGTACCTCAATATTGTGGTAAAAGACAGTACTTGAGTAGATGTATTTATTCAATTTCCTCGCTGTAAACAACCGCATGAAACAGAAAAACAACAAATGTGTAGAAAAAAAACAAAAACATTTATTCACATTATACATCTTTACAGTTCTTTTGTGGCACAAACAGACCAAAAGCGAACGTTTGTCAATCTGGGGAATGGATGACGAGTGGCGGCAGGAATGCGTCAGGTTTCTGTCCTCAGTGAAGCGCTGACAGGCTTCATACGTGGTTGTCCAGCAAAGACTCCAGCAGCCTGGAACTGTTGGTAATTGCAGTTGTTACCACGATGAATTTATAACCTGGAACAAGAGAACAGGAATGCTTGTTAGTTTCAGGTCCTCTGACTGTAAATGAGAGAATCTGAGGAAATCTGCTGAGGCTTTCTTTAACGAGTTTAAGTAATTGTGAAATATGTAACTTCCAATTATTGTCACTGACATAACGATTTTGTTGTGTTCATAGGAGAAATGAACACTGTGTTATGGGTACATTTATTCAATTGTAGTTAATCGGTAGTGCAATGATAAAAAATATTCTACAAGCAGGCAAGTCTACAGTCTATTATATACAGATAATAATGTTTGTTAATACATTTATGTGAATTGTAATATAGTTGCATTTTTCATTTTGAAGAAAAACACAGACCCATAAAATAAATACTGATAACTGATTTTTTTTTTAAAAGTTTTAAATGAACTAATGTTGTACGCAAGATTACACAAAGTAAAATAAATGACTGTAACGTGACATGTTTTGAGGGATTATTTTCCAGATGACATTCGATTATTAGAAACTGGTGCACTGAAGGTGGACTCTATGAATATTAATCACATACGAGGTTTGATGAAAAGGTTTGTGTGCAAGCAGACACCTCATACAGTCAAAACACCGTAACTAAACCCAAACCACAGCAACACCAACAAGAACAATTAACCATATTTACCTTTCTCTCTGCCGAGGAAACGAAGAGCTGAGATCTCAGAGAAGGTGCATCCGCCCAGGAACATGACCAGTATGATCCGTTGAGCATCATTCTTGGCTCTTAAATCTGCTCCGTTGCTGCCTGATGGGACAAAAATACTAACATTTAGATGTGGATTTCCATTTTTCTGCTTAAACAGCAAGCTCCTTGTATCATGAATGAGACGTGTTGCTGATCTGACCTGTGACGGCGAATTCGTGCCCATTTAGCAGCCTGGTGACTTCTTCGAGCCCCGCCCAGCCGTCTCGCTCCAACACCTACACATGAAAAACTGTAAAGACTCTTATTGTTGCGATAACAGCAACATAAGTCCAGTTTATTTACTCACCTGCTCGATGAGTTTGCAGCTCAGGGGGACGTAAGCGCCACTGAAGATGTACGCCATGTCTCGGGGGACACGCAGGTCATATTCTTCATCTGACTTTGGCACCTTCACACGAAAGTAATACTAGCCTTTAAAAACATGCTGAATTTTCAGTGTGCCACAGACAAAATATACCCCCGCAGCTTTTCTTTACATGATCTAGATGCTTTCAGGATGTAAACAGGTCAGATGAAGATCACGTACCAGGTTGAGTTTTCTGCTTAAAGCTCTGAAATTGCTCTTCTTTGCCAGAGATGAAAAGGCGTCAGTCAGTTTTCCTGGAAAGAGAAAGAATCAGATCAGGGCAGGTGAAAGCAGATTTGAAAAACCCAGTCTTCTAACGTACACAAATTATGAATCTGTCTCCTACAGATGGAGAGATGCAGAGGTGACAGTGATTAGCGTTAAAGCCTGTTTCACCTGCAGTCTTGTCATTGACCAGTTTGCCCACTTTGCTCTCCATAACAGTGAGCGTCTCGCCCGGCTGCTGCTCAACCAGAAGCCCCAACTGCCTCAGGTTGGAAAACGTGAGCAGGTGATCCACTCCGTAGCTCTGAGGAGGTCAGACAGAGAAAACATCGCACATCAGACCGACACATCTTCATCAGAATGAGAGCATGTTTAACGGCAATACATATTAATAATATTCTACGCTTTGCTCACCGTCAACAAGGATCATAAAGGACCAAAATCAAGTCAAATTTATTCAGAAAGCACATTTAAAAACAACAAGAGCGGATCTGAAGTGCTGTAAAGTCAAACAGCAAACCATAAACGACAAGAAAACACAACAAAAAAAAGACAAATGTGAATAAAGGAAGACAACAAATTCATAACAACACAAAGTTACAGCACAGATAGACGAGCTTTTTATATTTTATATTTGCATTTCATGTTAGTGGACTTTTAAAAATGTCTCATTTTGTGAATATGTATATTTTTAATGACAACATATTGTCTGTGCAGCTTGAAGAACTGCTTCTGTACATTACAATACTAAATATAAAAATAGAAAACAAAATTTAAAATAAAAATTAAAGTAAAAAAGTGATTTATAATAGTATCTTTCAATTCTGCCAAGACAAGTATGAGAACAGCTGATATCGGACATTAAAAAGCCGCCCGCTCGTCTGTTTGTTGCCTTCGTAAAGGTTTGTTTTGAGCCACAGACAGCTGAAAATGAGAAGAAACGTGTCTCTGCTCACCTGAAGATACTGTGCTTTCAGTGAGCGGAAGTCTTTTGGCAGGAGTCCTGTAAGAAAATCACACAGTTGTTAAAACTGCACGAGAGTGATTGAATTTTCTTTTAAACCATAAAAGACAACTCACCGTTTTCTGTGATGGACAGAAGACAAAGCAGCCTCAAACTTTCAATCATGGAGACCTGCAGAAAAGAAAACAACAAACAGGATGCAGATGAGAGTTTTTCCAGCACATTGTTGTTTTTGGATTTGACTCGAGTCTGTTGACAGAAACTCACCTGTCTGTTGATGTGCTCCTCTATGTATGAAATGCATTCACGGATTTCAAATCCTTCAAGTAAAGCTGGGAGAGCAAAAGAAATCAAGATCAGCATCAGTAAAAACAGGAGAACAACACTTGGCTGCAAACACAAACCACATAGTTGAGTTTTAATGATGACATATCAGACTTTAACAGATAGAGAACGATAAAGTCCAAGGAGATTAAATTAGTGCATTAAAGCTGCCAGTGTGTCCAAGAAAATTACGATTAATTACATGAACAAGGCAGTTATAAATCATTATTACATATATGACAACGTGCTTCCCTTTTAAAAGGCTCTGATGGGACATTTGTTACCACCAACATGGAACAAGGAAACGTTTTTTAATCAAACTCCTGAATGATCTGTCTCAAGTATGACAAATCATTTAAATAACTGATTAATTTAGGCTGTTTATCAAGCAAAAAAATCCTACATTTCATGAATCCAGCTTATCAGTTTTACCTTTTTATCACATAATATTCTGAAGCGTTGTTTCTACAAAACAAATAATCTGATTGTGTCACCTTTGCTTCTTAAAACTACTCATTTAATTGCTCAGTTGATCAAAAGAAAACTGATCATCAGCTGTTTTCATGACTGATTAATTGTTTAAAGGCAGAAATGAAGACTTTTCTGTGGTTTTAGCTTTTCCAAATTAAAGATGAGCTTCTTTTCTCTGTTTTCTGTCGGTTTTAACCAGTTTTGTTAAAACTAAGGGATGACATTTTGGTTTATCAAATGGTCAGAAAAAACAGGAAACTTTACATATTTTGTCAAATCATGTAACACAGACCACCTATGGCTAGTGTTGTGTGTAGTCGCCTCCCAAAGGCTTATTCTGAGCCAGAAGAAACCCTGATGAGCTCTAGAGCTAATGCTAAAACCAAAATCTAGTGTAAAGTATTCTTACAGTGTTCCGTCTTCAGCAGCTCCTGAAAATCCTGCTTTGTTTTCTTCTTCATAATCGATTCACTGGCACCGATGTCTGAAACACAACGTGCTGTTCAGTCAGCAGCCTCACAAACATCACCTGAAAGATCAGTCAGATAAACTGCTGTAACACTCACGAAGGCTGAGCAGCCGATGTTCCTGCTTTAACCCTTTGAGCTCCTCCGACACAAACGTCTTCATCTGCTTTATGTCCATCCCCCGACGCTTCTGCAGGATTCAGAAAGAGAAGATGAGAGTGTGAGTTAGTCAGTCACCTTATGACCTGATGAGCGTTCATAGAAACGTTTACTCACATCATAAGCAGTCTGGAGGTTCCTGGCTTTCTGACTGAGGAAGCCGAAGACGTTGGAGAAATGCTCGTTTCTGATTTCGTTGAAAACCTACGAGACACGCGACAGTTCAGGTGTCTAACTTAAAAACCCCGGCAGTGAAACGTGTGCAGCAGGCGGGTCAGCTCTACCTTATCCTGAGAGTTCAGCATGACTTTCAAACTTTTGTCCGAGGAGGTAACGTCGGGACCAAACTCCACACATCCTGCAGGACAGAAGCTGTGATGAGACACGAAAGAATCTGCAACCACAGTCAGTGTGTCTGGAAATGATGCAGCTATTTGTTACTGATTCCTCACTTTAATCATTTATGCTTTAAATGACAAAATAAATGCTGTCAAGGTCCCACAGTAACATCTTTAAAAGTCTCATTTTATCCAACAAAAAGCCAAAAAACACACTGATTTTGTAATAAAGCAACATGGACCAAATGTAAACAACATGGGAGAATTTATGAAATTTGTAAATATTTAAAAAACAAGTTGTTTTAGGCCGGTAGGAGCAGAGTTTTCTCCCTTTGGTGTGAACTCAGCTTTGCAAGTTTGCAAATCTTTTACATGCACAAAAGGAACTAAAGGAACGGGAAAAACCCCAAAAGCAAAATATGAGCTCTTTAATATTTCATTTTCACAACGAAGGTACATGGACCTGGTTGTATCTCCTAAAACGCATCCATTAGCATTTTTAAAAAGAATTCCTTAAGGATTAATTAAGTTTTATCTTATATCATCTTTTCAAAGGTCGTCGGGTGCAGGACAATGATTAAAGAGAATACTAATGTGATTAAAACAGACGGAGAATTACTGCGCTTCATTTCTGCAGCTTTAAATTTGGTAGAACTGAAGTTGAGGTTTTTATAGAACAAGTTATATCAGTGTTAAATGAAGCATGGTTAGAAGATTATTTACTCTCTAATTTACAGTTTTGCTTTGGAAGAAGGAAAAATGTCAGGAGTTTTTTAGATCTTACTCTGGACACATAGAGAATTACTGCATTTCTTTCGTAGAGCCAGAAGTTGTTCATTTTGGCCTCATGGTTACGGAGCTATGACTGAATTTGGGGATGTTTTTTAAAATGGACAGTACATGAAGTGACCTCCGGCTTGAGGAGCTCATGTTTGAATTTTCATACTTAACAGCGACATGAAAACACTGGTGTGACCATGTCTGTCTAATACATCAACACCCTGAACACGGTGAACTGATACCCACCACATTTGATTCTAAATATATCATCCACCAGTCCTTCATAGACGACTTGTGAGCACAGAGGAGTGACAAAGTCCACATCTGCCGAGAAAACAATGAGGTTACTGCAGGAGGAGAGCAGCACAAAACGGCTATCCACAGACAGAAAGATGTTTTACAGCTGCTCACCTCTGTCGATTAGAAAAACGTTGCCTATCTCTGCGTGACGAGCTTTTTGTTCTCCTTCTTCGACCTGCTCCCTCCACGACTCGTACGCCATCTGGTGTCACACGCAAAGATCTCAAACACAGCAGCCAACACACATCGCAGTGGATCTGAAAGTTAAACTCGTCGTCATGATCCGTCTCTGATCATACTGCACCTTGGAACACCGTCCGATCCCGTAGACCTTTGAAAACGGACCATAGAGGGAGTGGAGGAGGTGCAGAGCGCTGCCGGCCGTCCTCACCCAACGCTGGTCTCCTGCCTGCAAAAACACAAGTTTTGAGTGTAAGACTTTGTTATTTGTAGCTAAACTGCTGTTTCAATGATGAGCTACAAAGCAGGAAATAGACAGGTCCAGTGTAAAGAGCTCGAATCGTTTGGTTAACGGTGATTCGTTAGGATTCCCTTTGAGCTGACAGCTTCAAATACTGGGAATTAAATTTTAAAATAAAGAGTGAGACTTGATTAGAACAGTTGAACTTGTCACATTTTGGCTTTTTTAAAGATTGTGACGTTTGGAAAATATTCAGGGGGGAGAATACAGGGGATTCATCCTCTTCAATATTTAGAACAAGTGCATTTGTCTCCCTTAAAATACAAACGTTAAAGAAGCAAAAGGCTTTAAGAATGTTTTCCTTTACACAAATAAAGACGTTTCCACACTATACGTATACAGAGAAGCCATGAACGCCTGTAAAAGGATCTCCAGACCGTTTCTTTTTGTGCATCCCATAATGTTAAAGTGAAATCTTCAAAAGTTGGAACTGATAACAGTTGTGGAACTTGTGGCTTCAGAATTACAGTTTTGTTGACCTGGGGACAGCGAAATTAAGTTGTGATGTTTTAATCTGATATGATGAACTCACTAGCAGACAGTGTATTTACATATCTAGAATAGAATAGAACAGAAAAGCTTTATTTTCATTACACACAGTATTTGTACAACAACGTTTGCAGCAGTAGTAGCATTCACTTTTTTTTTAGCTCTGTTTTTGGTCTCTATCAACTCCTGTAGGAAATATCAGTGCCTTTAGCTGCTGAATGCTCCACTTTTGTCACCTGCTGGCTCCTTGACTGTGTCTGTCTGCTGTTGGGTGCTGAGCAGAAGTGTACTGTATGTATTTAGAGCTTTTCTCTGAGAACAGCTGCCTGCTGTGGACCAAAATAACCTGACAAGAGTGGTGACAGCAAACTATAACGGTAAAGCTGTGGGCCAGTCAGCTACACAATGAGCAAAGAGCCGCAGATTCAACTGATGGTGCACAACTGTGAGAGAACCCGGCTATATTTGCACCGTACGATGATAAAAATAGAGATTTTAGATGATTTAAATGATTTATCAAATATCCAACTTGTCTGTTAATTGACAAAAGAATTCTATATTTACCAGGAAGTTGTCTCGAAAGAATTCTGGCAGCTCCAGACTGATGATGTCGTCGTCCAGAGGAAGGAGGTAAAAAGCCCATTCATCAGTGGTCACATCTGTGGGGAAGCAAAAACAACATCAACACTTCTTCTCACTTTTCATTCATTATTTCTGGTCAAACAAAAATCAAAGAGGCTCACCACCAAACATGCCCTGCTCCTCCAGCACGGCCTCACAGGCGTAGAACTGCAGGATAAACAAGAGTCAGCAGGTTAATGTCAGGAATTTGATCCAACACGAATCTAAGCAAAGGACAGCAGAGACAGGAATACCTTCTGAGGAGTAAAGATGATCTTGTATCTTCTAAATTTTCCTGCTGCCCTGTCTGCATTGGCCACATCTGGAATAAGAAGAAATACAGCATAAAACACCAGCAGTTATTTAGTAGGTTTGATGTTCAACTTTCAGTGAATTCAAGAAGCCAATACGTGTTTTTAGGGTCAGTTTTTGATACAAATGAGTAAGTCTGGCTACCAGACAATCTCAATTTGAGATATTTAAACCTATTTTTTCCTTATTTAAATGCCAACACTTTATAAAAAAAAAAAAAAAAGTAAATACACAGGATTATGACTCTGAAGAGACACTTAATGCTAATTCTCTTTACTTCAAAATTTCAGTTCTCAATTCTAGTTGGTAAATTCTAACATCTCACATGTATGAACTGTTGAACACTAGTAAAGCTAATCAGCACTGGAATGCTGTTTAAAAAAATAAATAAATAAAAAAAGTACATTTCATTCCATATATATGTATATATATTGACATTTGGTGACATATCACCACTGCTGGAAGCACTTGGCTCTCTGGTTTTGTGTTTCTCTGTGGATTTTAATAACGTTACATTTAGTCAGCTTGTAGTTTAACTTATATATACATATATTTAAAACAAGTAAATAAACTAACCAGTAACACTAAAAGTAACAAAAACAAAGCTGATTTTCTAAGATTCTGAATTTTACATAAAAAAATTGAAAAAAATTTCAGTCATATCATATGTTTTATGTGTATTTGTTGTCATTCATTAACTATGTAAATGTAGGGTTTGATTATTAATGATACTGAGCTCAAGAAATACAGCAACTCTGCTTACCACATATCCACTTCACAGTTTGTATTCTTGGCCGGATCAGAAAACAGAGTCTACAAAAGGAAAAGCAATGCAGCAGAGTCAGGATGTCACATCAGGCGTGTTTGTAGAAATCTGCATTAGTATGAAGACGCAGGACTCACTGATCTGAGGTGCTGATAACAGGTTTGTATTCCACTTTGTAGAGTTTGTCGACTTCATGTTGCTGCCAAAAAACAAGAAAAAAAATGTTTGAAAAAGATATCGGAAGTGCATTTTTTCTCAAGGGAGTCTTTATTAGATGAGTAAGCAGAGTGAAAGCTGATGCGGTTCACCTTTAGTGTTGACACATTTGCAATACGATCCAGCGGGCTCATCAAGTCCGCCTCGATGAAGAGGTCTTTCTTCCCTGGAAGCTGTGTGACAAAAGAGGGAGATTGAAGAGTGAAGATCTGGGACAGTCTGTCCAGCAGCAAACACACACAATATGTTTTGTGTTGTTCACGACACAAACAGGACGCTTGGGTATCGTTTTCCACCGATAAGGTTTTCACAGGGCTGACATCTATTTTTATTAAAAACAACAAAATGTTTGCCTCATCACAGATGAGATGTGGCCAGAAGTGCAACATCTGTTTTGCAGCAGCTGCTATTTAAGTCCTGCAACATAATTTAGTATAAAATAGAGCTGCAAGTGTTAATCAGTTACATCATGTATCCTTCACCAATGGAAACTTCAACCACAATATGATCCTTCACTCCTCGACTGTTATGTTCTCAGTGCATTTATGTCTCATTTTCCATGTGCAATAAAGTCTTCCTTGTTTTAACGCATCTAAAATGTTATTATAAGCTTATAAGCTGAAAATAATTATGTGGATTTGACTGTTCCTTAAAATAAAACTTATTCCAACTACAGCTGCAATGATGAACCAATTCAATCGATTATTTGCAAATTATTAAATTAATCACAACTATTCAGATAATTGATTAATTGGTTTGAATTTTTTTTTTCAAGTAAAAAAGGTTTAAATTATCTGAATACAGCCTCTACAATTTAAATTTCTCACAATTTTCTGCAAATGACAAATGAATTAATCTGGAAAACAATACAATAAAAACAATTGTTTATTGCAACCCTGGTGTGAAAATATCTAGCTTATTTTGTGTTTTGGTAACTGACAGTTGCGTAGTCAAATAATTAAGCACGTGCAGTCACATTATGCTCTGTTGACATGTTAGATGTACAAGTCATTTTGCACATTTGAGTTTTCTGCATCTTTGCACACATGTTCTTCATACTGTACACTTTGCACACTACATGTGACAGATATATTCTATTATCCAGCTGAGAGTCAGTACGTTAAAATACTTCTGTGAATAGCTTTGTGCCAGAAATATTTAATGTTCAGTGTCAGATGTTGGTTTTTGACTGTGATCGCAGCTGCTGTAACACAGGCGTGTCCTCAATCAAATATCTATCTATATGACTGGTGGTATGTGTGCAGTAGAAGCCAGGTGGCAGCCAGCCAACCCAAACCAATCAGCGGCACATAACTGGGGCTTGTTCCTACCTGTTCCAGCAGGTAGATGAGCTGATCTCTGGCCAACCTCTTGAGCAGAGAGAAGTCAGGGAGCTCCGGGGAATCTCTCCTGGCACTGTTCGCCATCCTGGACCACGACAGGGACGGTCACTCATCCACTGTTCACATAAAACGATATTTATATACCGTTATTACACCACAAATGCAACGACAGAAGAGCTACAATCCACACAAAAAAAAAAACACAGAAGAAGCAAAAATCTGTGATTCATCAATACGCTAGGTTAGCTTGTAGGCTAAAAACACAGCTGTCACACCCCAGCAACGTAAAACACTAGCTTTTAAAAGTTGACATCAATATGGCATGTTTCCCCCTAAAATAATTCACTAAATAACATAAACTAGGCCTTGTACGCTTGTTTAAATATGAGTAAAAAGGCGTTTAGCTGATATTAGCTGCTACCTTCTTCCGTAGCTACATGAGCGGAATAGTTCTCATCGTCGACTGTTTCCCTCCGGACGCTATAGCGGACGGACCGCTACACCTCAAGAGGAGCGTCCAAACGTTGGAGTTCAAACTTTGGATTTTCTGACACCGAGCTTCATGTAACTTCCCACCATGAATTCAGACGCGATTTTGTTGTTGGAGACGGTGAATTTTGCGGCAGAGAAACATCGGAACCAGCGACGGAAAGATCCAGAAGGAACCCCGTACATTAACCACCCCGTCGGTAGGTGGGAGGCTTTTAACCTGCTGGGATGCCTTAAAATGTGAAGATTAAGTCTGTGTCGCTCCTCAGAGAAGAAACAAAAAATGGATTGTGTACCTTGATAAATAAAAAGACAAATTTGGACATTTAATGTGATAAATTGGTTACATCTCAAAGTAAAACCAAAGAGATCCGAATCACGATAAATATTTAAAAACACACTTTTATTTGCAATTGTTATCTAAATGTTATTATTTATGATAATTGGGGAGAGTCAAATATTAATACTCATCATGTTAGCAAACTAAAGCAACATTTATTGGATTTGAAGCTAATTTAGATCTTAAAGGAAACTCTTGCACATAACATTTTGTGCCACTTCAGTTATTTCCGATGCAAACCAGTAATAATTTATTTATTTGTGAATCTTCTTTCCCCATTTTGTTTGCTGATTATTCAAGATTCAAGATTTGTTTATAGTCATTTTATTGTATATTGGCATACATACAAAAAAAACAACATGCTGTCCTTCCAGTTCAGTGCAAATACAAACAATGACAATAAATATATACAAGTCACTATCTATAAAAATACAGCTAAGAAACATTGATTAAAAAAAGCAGCACAGTGCAGTGGGTGTCAGTTCAATCGCAGTATATTCAGGTGGACAGCGACATCATTTCTTCACAAACATACTTTAAAGATGATTTTTAAAGGATTGTGAGCTGAACAAGCTTTCATAAAACTGCAAACATCAAAGTTAAACTTCACTAAATTTGCAGGACAATATCGGAAACATGCTGCTGAAGTGGAGCAGAAATCTGTCATGTTTTATACACAGTTGTTGAGAAAGATCTGTCACAGATCCTCTTTCTTGGTTCCTCTGTAAGTGGGATGTACAGCGGTGAGAGGAAAATGGATGATCTTTGACCTCAACGTCACTGACGGCCTGCAGGTTTTAGGTTTTAATTAGTTTTATTGAGTCCTTATATTGACTCGTACACCCTGTGGATCTCTCTTATGTTACTTATATATCAGGTGGTCTTGGAGAGTTTAATCAGATATGGGATCCAGGAAATGTACGATATCCTTCCAGTAGCGTTCAAACCTAGGCCTACCTGTTTCTGATCAAATGAAGGTCATAGGGGAAAAAAAACTACCACCAGTCTGTATATCAGCAGCCTGTGAATACTGGCAGGAACTTTACATCTTCTTTCACTGTGAGTACGAGCTCCTGCTCTCTGACAGGCGATGTATTGGACTCAAGTGTGAACATTTAAAAAAGTCATTTGTGGTGTCTAAACACTAAGTTTTAACCATAAGGGTCAAAGTGTGGAAAGAAACCATCGGTGCTGTATGTTGTCCCCAAGCTGTGGGATGTCTTGCAATATGTTCTAATTCCTGCAATATGGTTTAAGACGCGCAGGATTAAGTTGTTAATTTGTTATTTTTTGTAAATGGCTCATCAGTGTGAGTGTAATAGGGTCACTTATACAAAAGCTGTGTCCCGCCTTCACCTCTCCCCTTTGACTATTGTGCTGTATGGGAGAGGTGAGCCTCAGGTTTAACCTATCAGATAAATCACAGTCCAAAGCTCGGTTGTTGACTCAGACCTATTGTGCAGCATGTTAACATATTGCGGTGTCATTTTATCCGTGTAGGGGAACCTGTTCATCATTCTAATATTTACCTCTTTGGCAGAATAAACAGTAACCACCTCCCACAAATGTCCTAGTTTGAGTTCTTCCTTCACAACACAATGCAGACAATCTCAAATATGTCCGGTTACTTGTGTACAGATACACTCTGGTATGTGGTTGGTCGACTGTCACGTGCGGTGGCAGTAACTGAAGGATATTTTCCTTAACAGGGCAATCACATGGGTCTCATTGTGTCGTCTCTGCAGTAAAACCTCTTGTTGACTCTCCTCTCTGACACTCACCTCTGTCTGTATTTTAAGGAGTCGCCAGAATCCTCAGCCACGAAGGAGGAATCACAGACATCGAGGTCCTGCAGGTATGTTATCAGCTGGTAGTTAGTAGGTCAAGTGCGTTCCTTCCTGTGTTGCTGATCCTGTGTGTTGTTTCTTCGTGTCCCTGCAGGCCGCTCTGCTTCATGACACAGTCGAGGACACGGACACGACTCACGCAGAGCTCGAAGCTAAGTTCGGGCCAGTCGTCGCTCGAATCGTTCAGGAGGTGACGGACGATAAGAGTCTGCCCAAGCAGGAGAGGAAGCGTCTGCAGGTGGAACACGCGCCTCACTGCAGCCGCCAGGCCAAACTGGTCAAACTGGCCGATAAACTGTACAACCTGAGGGACCTGAACCGCTGCACACCTGTCGGTCAGTCACCCGTCTGCTCCGCCACTGAGTCACCTGCAGGACTGGGTTTAGTTAGATTACACAGATATCAGCATAACAGACAGGCTCCACTTGTCTTTTTGTTTACTGTCTGTCTTGATTTTCCCATCACATCACACCTGATATGACTTAACATTTCTAATTTTCTTAACTGATATTTAGATTTTTTTTTACAGCCAGTGTCTGTTCAGTTCGTCTCTTCACTATGTGTGGCTCATTTTGTCAGTTCATCAGATCTAATGTGTTCTGTGTTCAGTTATCTTGCATGATGCCCGTCATCAATTCAAACTAAACACGACAATGGTACCAATATTCTGTTTATTGTTTCGGTCCTGTTTCTATTTTTCTTTTCTTTTGTTAAGACATAACTCTTCAAAATAGTTCTGAAATATATGACTCCATTTTTTAAAAAGGCTGAAAATCTTCCAGAAACAGCTGCACTGTAGTTTTAAGCAAAGGTAACACTTGTGAGGAATAATTTCCAGATATATCAGGCTTTAGTTGAATCAGTTCACTGTTGGTTTTGTCTTTTCAGTGGATGAATTAAGAATAAGAGAAGTGTAGAATATTGCACAAGTGTGCTTTTTTAAAAGGGGGTTTTAGGAGTACACATAATAAAGTGTGCAAAAATAAAAACACTAATTTGGGACAGAGGGTCTTTTCAGATTAGTATTCTACACGTGTAAACCTGATCAGTTACTACAACTACTCAGAGCTGAATAATAACTAAGAGAACTGTTCCTTCTAAGGAATTGAGTAGCTCCAGATGTCACATAAATGCAGTGGAGTAAAACTGTAACACTTACCTGTGAAGTCATGTGTACCTTTGTAGTCACCGTACTTTCTCCTTCTGTTCGGCAGGTTGGACCCCTGAGCGGATCTACGAGTACTTTGTTTGGGCCTCTAAGGTGGTGAAAGGTCTGAAAGGAACAAACTCGGCTCTGGAGGAGAAGCTTCAAGAGCTGTTCAAACAGCGAGGAGTGGAGCTCTGACGGCACCCAGAACAAACTATTTAAGTCACAAATAAAGTGCATTTATAAATAATCTAAATAAATCTTATTTCAGATACATTTGTGTGGAATTTAAGTTGGTTTTTTCCCCCTATATTGGAGTACAGTTAAATTGAGAGTCAAAATAGTTTTCATTCATTTTATTTCAAACCTCGGACTATGTATTGAGGAACAACCCTTACAGACAGACATAAATATCAGTTACAGAAAGCTACATGACGACATCAGACTCAGGTTTCTATCTGTAAATGTAAAGATAAAGATTGCAGTTATCAGGTGCTGTACCGCTGCATTTGCTTCCTCTAACTTCTGCAGAAACAACCTGATTATTTGACACGATGGAAGTAAAGAAAACAGTTAATGTGCAATCAGCTTTTGCAGGATTTAAATATGTGACATGCAGCATTGAATTAAACAATTGTAATCAGTTACTGTTTTAATCCAGATAAATTTATCAATTAATGTTTTGATTCAACATTACAAAGTGGGTAAATAAGACCAGACTGTCTGCAGTGTGATGTGATGAAGGGCTTTTCCTTAAGGACAATACTAACAGTTTGGGTTTTACGCAATTACTTTAAATATTTTCTTTTATACTACTTCGTATTTTAACTCTGTTACAGTTAGTTTTTTTCAAAATGAGATTGAGATTTTTTTTAATACAAAGCATATAGAAATATAAGAGATCATTCTTTCTAGGAAGTTGAAGTACTGAACAGTGTACAGGAGTAGCACTGAAATGATTAGCTGATTGATTCATCGATAAGTTAATTGATAAAACTACTTTGATGGTTATTTTTAATACATAGATACTTTATATTATATGGTTCTAGCTTCTTAGACATGAGGGTTTGTTGCGTTAGAGTTATTTAAATAGTTTTTAATGTGTTTTTAATGACTTTAGGTTTGGACTGTCAGTTGGCTGAAACAAGCGTCATCTCCTGCCTGAAATTAGGAGACTTTGTTGTCACTCTGGGTAAATGTTATTGGCATTTCTACTTTCTTTCTTTCATTCTTTTATCATTTTTTCATTAAAAAAGTGTTGAAGTTTCATAGTTTCAGATGCTCAAAATTTGTATTTGCAGGTTTGAGGTTTGGATTTGGGATGGAAAAGCATCATGAAGGAGTCACTTTGGACTTGAATGAACTGCAAAGGATGCTCCAATTTTAGTTTTTTTGTTTGTTTGTTTTTTGTTTGTTTTTGCAAATCAAACAATGAGTTATTTAGGTAACAAACAACAATCCGTAAATTAATATACTCCTAATAAAAATCATTACTTACAGTTTAATAGTAGAGCTATGTTATGCAGCGGCCAGCAGAGGGCGGCATTTTATTGATCATATCTATATTTGTATTTGCCTGTAGTCTTCTCTTTTAATCGCTTTAACTTGATAATTATTTCGTAAATTAATTAATTAATAGGAACAAGCAAATTACAGCCTCTCTGTGTTGTTACAATGATTTTTTTAAAGTAATTTTTATCCGGTAATAAACGCCGTCGGAACCATACATACAGTTCGTGGTCGGAACAAAACTGTTTCCTGTCCGTTCGCCTTGCTGCGCTAAACTTCCGTTTGACTGGAGCAACGTCGAGCGTATTTAGTCGAAGTGGGAAAACGCATTATTTCTTTCTATCCAAGTTCGTATCGTCGACCAGGCAGTCATGTCTAGTCGGGAAGCCCTCAACATGAAGCTCCCGCCGATCCAGTCCACGGCCGGAGCCGTGCCGATCCGGAACGAGAAAGGTGAGACTGTGCGGGCAGCTAGCAGGCGGCTAGCGGCGTGCTAAGTTAGCCAGCTAGCATAGCGTAAGGGCTAACATAAACAACACAAATAGTCTGCTATAAATGTTGACAGGAGACTTGTTACTGATTTAGATTTTTTTAAATTAAAACCACAACTATACTTTAATGAGATTAAAATAGGAAATAGAGGGAAAAGGTTTCAACAATAACATACGAGTGTCCACATAGTTGTGACCGTGTAGCCGGATGAAGGAGAGAATCAGATGCAGCAACAAGTGACAGTTTAGTCTGGTTTATTCCTCTGTCACTGTAGGAACAGTCAAAAATCACGTTGCAGTAGTATTTAGGGCTGCAACTAAATGGTATTTTCATTATACATAGTTTACTTATTTAGTGTAAAAAGAGCAGAACAGTAGTAATAATTGTGTAGTTTTGAGGAATCTTATGATTGGCTTGAATATTTTTCTGATGATCGCTTCAGTTACCAATGATCTAGCTCTGTCTGTCTCTGCCTCTGTATCAACTTAAGTGTAATATTACAAACTTCAAAGTTGGTCTCTCTTATGGTGTCTGTTTAATTGTTTTTTCAGATTGCTGTATCATGTTCACTGCTTACGCAGATTTAAACTAAATTGCCTCTGTCTGTGCACATCCCAGGTGAGCTCTCCATGGAGAAGGTGAAGGTGAAGAGGTATGTGTCAGGTAAACGTCCAGACTACGCACCGATGGAGTCGTCAGATGAGGAAGAAGAGGACTTCCAGTTTGTGAAGAAGGGAAAGGAAATGGAGCCGGAGGTAGAGCTGGAGGAAGAGGAGGTGTCCGACCCACGTCTCAAACGTCTGCTCAACCGTGTCTCTGAGGACGTGGAGGAGAGGTATCGCACAGCTCTATGGACTTGATTTTAGTTCAATGAAAATATCAGTAAATGTTGTGCTGCTAAAATGCTGATTTAACCTGATGTGTCCTCAGGCTGGCGAGACACAGGCAGATCGCAGAGCCTGAAGTTGTTGCTGAGAGCAGCGAGGACTCTGATGAAGGCACGTGGCACCCGGAGCGTGAGGAGAGCAGCGAAGAGGAAGAGGAGGAAGAAGAAGAAGTGGATGATGAGGTTCGTATCTGTGCTTTTCCTGAATAGCATTTTTTTAATATGTTACTTATTTGCCCCAGGAAACATTTTTAACGTAAAATTTATGATGCTGTGCAGGAAATTGAGAGGAGACGATCGATGATGCGGCAGCGAGCCATGGAGAGGAAGAACGAGGAGATGGAGGTCATGGAGGTGGAGGAGGAAGGGAAGTCAGGGGAAGAGTCAGAGTCTGAGTCTGAATATGAAGAATACACAGACAGCGAGGACGAAGCAGAGCCGCGACTCAAACCCGTCTTCATCCGCAAGTAGGAACTGAAACAACTTATGGTTAATTAGCCATTTGCTGAAGTGTGAAAAATAACTGAGCTGGTTACAAGTTGGTGCAGTTTTGAAATAAAAACGTACAATTAACTTCTTCACGTTACTGATGTATTTGTAGCTCATAAAAATGGATTAAAGCAGAACTGTGGATTTCAGGCGGTAACTGTTTATCTGTGTTTTTTTCTGTTTACGTCACAGGAAGGACAGAGTCACGGTGGCAGAGCGTGAAGCAGAAGAGCAGAGGCAGAGAGAGCTGGAGGCCGAAGCCAAGAGGCAGGTGGAGGAACGACGGCGCTACACCCTCAAGATTGTGGAGGAAGAAGCCAAGAAGGAGTTTGAGGAGAACCGGCGCACTCTGGCTGCTCTGGACGCCCTGGACACGGACGGAGAGAACGAGGAGGAAGAATACGAAGCCTGGAAGGTCAGAGAGCTGAAACGCATCAAGAGGGACAGAGAGGCCCGAGAAGTGTGAGTAAAAACGCAAATCTGACACTGATCTGAAATGCATTTATGGTGAAAGACACTTGTTGTATTAGTAGAGCTGTAGCCGACCAAAGAAAACCTGATCGACTGAAATCGTACCTACTCTTTAACCAGTCAGTTCCTAGCAGACATACAAAGCTGGTATTTGTGGAGTATTTAGTCATTTGAACCTGGTATTTATACTGAAATGATAACAACAGACTCAGGGCAGACCAGTGTCAGCCATATTCACATGATTTCTGAAAATAGAACGACATCAACTGGTGATCTCAGCACAAGAACTACTGAGGAATATAACAGATGAAGTAGCTGCTGTTTTCAGATGATCAGTCGTGTTGGTTGTTCAGCTGTGACACACAAACTGCTGTTTACAAAGTTTAAACTAAATTTTTTGGCCATCTGTTTGAACTAAATGCAGCCACGCCGACGACTTCTTTGACATGATGTCAGGTAGTTTAGTGCCGAATCTCTATTAATCTTCAGTAAACGTTAAATAAGTCCGACCAGCAGTCTCCATGAGGTTGGACCAGTTCAAAGTTGTGAAAACACGGGGGTGTTCACAGGTGGTCTGTTCCTCCCACCGCCAAAAATAATGCATCAGTAGTCAGGCTGTTGATGGAGAGCTTTCCTCTACACGAAACTAAAACCTATGATTATCCAACCAATAAGAATTTGATCGTATGAGACCGTATCAAACCAGTGAATAGATCAGCTGACTTGCACACTACTACAGCTCTGCTAGTAGGAAGCACAATGCTGATGTTGTTTCTGAGGATGATAATGAGTGTTGTCTGTCCTCAGCATGGAGAAGGAGAAGGCTGAAATCGACAGATTCCACAACTTGACGGAGGAGGAGCGCAGAGCCGAGCTCCGCAACAGCGGCAAGGTCGTCACCAACAAAGCCTCCAAAGGCAAATACAAGTTCCTCCAGAAGTACTACCACAGAGGAGCCTTCTTCATGGTTAGTCGCTGCAGACGTTTGTTCTCCCCTTTGTCTGTTGTTTTGCGTAATGTTGCTGACTGATAAACAGTAATGAAAACACAACTTTTATGATGGCGGTGCAGTAGTGCTTTGGCTGCTGTTTTAAATGTTTGCTATACATTTTGCAAACCACCAGATGCCACTCTCTTAAAACTCTGAAGCTTCAATGCTGCTTTTATAACTTCATCCATTCAACACTAGTAAATTATTCTCTTTAGAAGTGAACATTAGAGTCTAACTGATAAAAAAAACAATCACCCACAGGTTCTGTAGCAGTGTCTATGCCTGTCCTCAAGTGACAGGAATTTGCGAGCCAGAGATGCTCAAGACACTGACTGTTTGACTTTAGATAACAGGCAGTATACAGTTTGTCCACCAGAGGTCGCTGTTACTCTTGAATTGTGCCACCTAGCGCGTACATCAACCAAATGTCTTAATTAAGGAAGAAGCTTTTAAAGTTAAATTCCATGTGGCTTTACAGACAGTAGATGATCAGTGTTGTGTAACTCTAAACGTGTGATTCTGTTGCAGGATGAAGAGGAGGACGTGTACAAGAGAGACTTCAGCGCTCCGACTCTGGAGGATCACTTCAACAAAACCATCTTGCCCAAAGTCATGCAGGTGAGCTGCTTTTACTCTCATCTGTGGCACGTTATAGCCTGAACTGTGGTGAAAACATCATCGAATTTGTAATGTGTGTTTATAAGATGGTAGGAGCTGGAATTTCTAAGTTTGCTGCTAAATGGTTTCCAGATTTTTGTGCTGATTCTTAGAACTAAAACATTTTGAATCTGCTAAGAACCGTGAGAATGAGAAAGTTATTGGTATTTATGAAGAACCCCATGAATTTGAATACTTTGTCCCTGTTTATTTTTGTGTTTTTTTTCCTAGAATTCTAAAGTGTGATTGGTAGATACCAGAATCACACACATCTGTTTTGTATCTGGTTGTTTTGGTGTTTCATTGAAGCTACAGTATGAGACCTGCGTCTAACTCAGACTACAAGAGTTTAGCTGATTTTCCTCAGACATAAGCTTTAATTGTGACCAAATCTAGGATTCAATAATTCGCTCCACAAAAGTTAGCTCACTACTCATTGTCCACGTCATGTTCGGCTTAAACCCGCTGAGCTTTCCGACTTGACCTTTTGCGTTTTGTTTCCCTCCTCAAGGTCAAAAACTTTGGTCGGTCTGGACGCACCAAATACACCCACCTGGTGGACCAGGACACCACGTCGTTCGACTCGGCCTGGGCCCAGGAGAGCGCTCAGAACAGCAAGTTCTTCAAGCAGAAGGCAGCGGGCGTGAGGGACGTGTTCGACAGACCCACGGTGAAGAAGAGGAAGACTTAAGATGGACACGAAAAGACATGGCTAGTGCAGCTGCAGAGACTGATCTGCATCCTGGAGAGTCCAGGGATGCTAACTCTCTATTCCATGGAAGGAAATCAGCAGATTGACTGATTTTACCACTTTGATGAACTGTTCAATCACCAGGAAGCTGCAGCGTCAGTGTTGGCAACTCAAAGCCTACTTACAGGGAGTTTCTCTGAAGTGGGGCGTCTGAGGTACCCAGTGTTGGTCACAGGAGGTCAGCAAGCAAGCAGTAAAATGCTGTGATGTATTTAAACCACATTAAAGAAAATCAGTACGTCTGAGTGCATTCTATAGTTGAAATATTTTCACTGCTTTACCTCAGAAAGCTCTTCCCTTTCACACATTTTCAGCTGTGGAACTTGCACATAAGCACCCTGCATTACATGGCACAAGTGTACTTGTGCATAGTAATGTGGTAGTTCTATGTTGTGACAAAGGAAAGCGCTGTTTGATCGCAAGATAGTGAGAATATTCTATATATAACATTGAAACAGACTTTTTAGGTGATTAAAATACATCAGAAGACACCAAGTACTTCATACAGCCCCACTTCAGAGAAACTCCACTATTGGTTGACATGCAGCTGGTCATGTGGGTTTTTAGCTCAAGATTTCTATCCTCAGAAGCTACTAACCTGGAAAACTCCCAGATTCTCCCTCAAGTTTAAACACAGCGGCTTGTAAATAATCAGCTCGTAACGACATTTAGTACGCAGACTCTCCCTGTTTTGTGAAACTACAGGTGTTGTAACTCGATTTGTTTGAATAAAACTTGTATCTACACTGTTTTTGTTTTTTTACAAATGGAAAAGAAAAAGAGGCTGGCAAACTGTTGACTTTTATTTAAAAAAGAAAAGGAAAAATAAACAGATTGGTGGTACAGATGACAGCGATCGGCCTCACTGATTTGTTGAGCCCGAGTGAAGCAGTCCAGTGTGTAAATGATGTTTGTTCAGTTGGTCAGAGCCACCAGCGCCTCCACCACGTTCCCCATGTGTTCCCTCAGACTGCGCTCCGCCACCGCCCTCGAAATCTCCATCTCGGACATCTGCACAGCAACACGAGCGTCACAGTTCAAAACAAATGTGCAGTTTTAAAGAGCTTCACAGTGGAGCCACTAATTGTAATCCAATACACTTGTTGTTAAACAAAGTAAATGTCTCCTCACAGTCCTGCTGAGACATAATCCAATGTTGGTGCACAGCCCTGACTCTGAATGGACAAAGAAAAAGGCTCCGATTGATTCACTGCTCCAGAGCATCCTGTGCACGAGTATGAACGTGCGCAAGAAAAGGAACAGGGAGAGAGAGGGACTGTAAATCTGGTTACACACTATCTAAACATGCTAACAAGCTAAACATCAACACGTCTTTCTCCAGAATTACAGACAAAACCTACAAACTGTCAACAACACTTTAAACTGGAGATTCTAGAGAAAGATAGTTGATGGTTTGGATGTTCAGGCAGATCACTGAACCAGATTTATTTAACAGCATTTCGTGGACCAACAGGAGCTACTTCCTATCTACAGAACCAGGACTGTGTTGCTACAACTGAACAATGAGGAAAAACTTTGATTTTTCTCACAGATATTTCAATATGATGTAACCTTTAAGTCGAGCTTTAGCTCAATATCCGTTATGTGATAAATTTAGAACATGTGATTGAGCATTACCACACGAGATTTCATCACAGATAGAACAACATGAATTTAGAAAACTGTTGACAACAGATTAAACCCTGGGGCAGACTTGCTGCAAAATGTACGAAGTTCAGGTATTAAATAATGTTTGATTTAATACGACAGGACTGTTAGTCTACATTGATCAACTGCAGACAGTTTTAACCTGCTCAACTTCACTGAATCTGACTTACAGCAATTACAGCCTTTGTGATTTACTATATAGATCAGGGGTGCCCAATCCTGGTCCTCGAGAGCCCCTATCCAGCATGTTTTAGATGTTTCCCTCTTCCAACACACCTGATTTAAATGATCAGGATCGTTATCAGGCTTCTGCAGAGCTTGATGATGAGCTGATCATTTGAATCAGGTGTGTTGGAAGAGAGAAACATCTAAAAATTACTGGATAGGGGCTCTCGAGGACCAAGATTGGGCACCCCTCATATAGATTGTTTCAAACTGATTTAAAATCAATTAACTGCTTAGCCCTAAAAACCACACACACACACACAGAACAAGGAGCTATTCACTGAATTTGACAAAATAACATTGGATTACAAACACTGACTTCTCCTTTAAAGTAAGATTTTTTTCATAGCAGACCTGCACCACTTGCATATGTGCTCCTGCATTGATTTCATATCTGTTCACTGGCTATGCGACTGCGTTCACACTGGAATTCATGGCAGTTTTTTGTTTTTTCTGACTTAATACTTAATAATTTTACCCGTCAACGGCTTTGAAAACACTATACGGATACTTAAAAAAAAAAAAGTCCACATGACCATCATTTTACAAAATATCTCTGTACACACAAGAGAATACAAAAGTACCATAAATACTTTGGTAAGAACTGTGAGACGGACGACACTCAAACTATGAAACACTGACAGTAATCCAAACATGAGTGTTTCCTGCAGACAGATGCACTGTCATGTGAGGTGGCAGCGTTAGTGTCCACATACTTTTGGCCATGAAGCGTACCAGCAGCAGATGTTACACAACCTGAACAGAATAGTCGACAAAAAATAAAACCAAACTTACAATTAGCTCTACGTCCTCTTTCTTGATGGTGACTTTGGCCAACTCTTTTTCTCTGAAAACACAGAAACAAAAAACTTATGACTTCTCTGCAAAAAAAACCCCCACAAGTATTCAAACTACTTTTCCTGGATCTGTGGGTATACAATGATTTTTTTGAAGACAAGCTCCTAACACAGTGACGTGTAGAGTGAGAGAACAGAAGTCTTACCTCTCCTGTTTGGCTTTCTGTTCTCGCGACCTTCTGTCTCCAATCACTGACATGGCCTGAAAGAAGAAACGTCACAACTGTGAGATCACAACATGGAGAAAACCTGCTGAGAATCACACTCAGGAATATTCAACTAAAAACCTGTTGCACAGAAGAAAATAGGAACTCATTTTCCAGTTTGCTATGTTGGGCAGGTTTGGCAGACAAATTTAAAAAACAAACAAACAACAACAAAAAAACACACAGGTAATTTGTTCCACTTAATGCAACATGGTCCAATTGGTCCAACTTTAAAAGATGGTTCTGGATTATTTTTGAAAAACAGTGATGTTGAGAAGCTCAGAAATTACTTTCAGTAGTTGTTTATACAGTTTAATTCTTGTCCTGATCGGATTATAGCATTTGTTTCATATTTTTCAGTTAGTTTTTGTTGTTTACATTTACTTGTATTTACTTGTGTAGCAGTTGTGTTGAGTAGCAGTTCTTCTTTATTTTTGCCATATTCTGTCCGTGTACTGGTGAAGGTTAGGACTGTTATTGACACTATATCAAGTTAATATGTTAAGTCAAAAAAGCAAATGGGAAAGTGAAAGGGTTTAGCTAGCTAGCTAGCTAGCTAGCCATCTGTCAGGCTACCGAGCTGAGTTAACCAGTGAAGTAACACAATTAAGCTAACGTCAACTGGCTATTAGTATGTGTTTGTGAAGCAAAATTCAAATAAGACAATTATTTATGAGACTAAATATTCAGCTAACAGACTTTATAACCCACATGGTTTGCTGTCGGAGGGGATGTTGGGACAGTGAAGGCAGCAGTGGCCGCATGTTTGCCGGCTAACGTTAGCTTCCAGCTCTCACCGTTTCTAAGTCGGAGCTGGAGATTTCTTTCTCCTCCGCGTAGTCCGTGACCCTCTCCAGGTCTGCCGCCCCGCTGTCATGTTTCCGAGGCTTCTCTGCCGGTTTCCCGGTGCAGTTTTCTTCGGCTTCCAGGTCCAGATCGACGTCTCCCTCTGCCGCCATGTTTGCTCCAGTGAGGCCGGAACGAAGAGAAAGGTTCCGCGCGACGTCGGAGGAAATACGGGGTCGTACAGGAAGACGATTTAAAGAATAAGGTGCAAGTGGATATTTAAAATATTTGTAGGTATTTAGTTATGTCAGAGCAAAGTTTGACTCTGTGTGGTAGCTGTAATTGACAGAGACATGCATGCGGTTTGTTTCAACCAGAAAAAATATTGAGTTTGATCATCATGACCAAACTTTTCCAGACACCTGATTTTTTATAAAAGTCAGCCTGAATTGTTAGCCAACATTATTTGGGTACCATATACCAAAAATCATATTTTTCTTATCTGTTATTTAGCCAGGAGGCTCCCACTGAGCAGGTCAGTCGTCACAGGAGGTCAAAGAGTACAGATGACCCCAGCCCAGGTCCAGAGAGGTCCGTGCAAAGGTCAAGAGTTGAGCAAGAGTGCTATAAACAACAACTAAAATACAAATCTAAATTAAAGCCGCAAGTGGTGTTGGACGGGTTCTCGCACTTCCACGCGTGTCGGATGCGGTGCACGTCAGGGTTGTAGCAGAAATGCGCTGCGGGAAATGGGGCAATCACCGTACCGTAACCCTTTCGTCATAAAACAGTAAATGCAGTTAAGTGTCACAGTTGTGCAGAATGCTGTTGTTGGTCCGTTTGTCCACTAGATGGAGCTCTGACTCCATTCAATCCTCAGTCCTCACTGTGTCTCCTCAGTAGTGCAGGAGCAAGCTGCAGCCAGAGCGGTTTAGAGGGCCGGATGAAAAGGATGAAAAGTCACAGTTTTTGGCATGAGTCATCATCAACATGTGAAGGCTCACGTCATCCCATTAGAGGTGAATATGGTCGACCGGCTAATAATATAATAATAATAATGTAGCACATGAAAGTGTGAACATGTTCTTTGTTGTTGCCAGCAGGTGGCGCTATGATTGTGACTGGATATTGGCGTATGGGTTTCATCAGAGCAGGACTGTGATCAAGTATGTAGAGTTCGAGGCAGACTGGAGCATGTACAGGGTTGTTAGACATGCTTCCTTTGTGATGGCGAATCATCACAATTCACGCCCTTTGACCTTTGCAGATGATTTTGATAACATTTTACCTTCAAGGTGTATTCTACATGCTACCCACATTTCAGCGCTCTGTGACTTAACCCCGAGGAGGAGTGAGCTCAGGTTGGACAAACAAACAATCCAAAATGGCAGACTTCCTGTTGGGTTCAAAGTATGGCTGTCACTGACTTTTTTGTTCATCCTGACCTCCTCCATATACCCACCAAATTGTGTAGGTTTAGGTCAAACGTGCTTCCAATGGGACTCCGTTGAAATTTTTCTAGGTGGCGCTGTGGAGCCATTTTTTATTTCCCCCTAATTATAACATTTTTCGCCGGGACTGATGTGTGTGCCAAGTTTTGTGCGTTTTTGAGCACATTTAGGACCTGAAAAATGTGTTTCTTTGTGTAATAATGACATAGCAGTTCCAATGGAGGTCCTATTCACAGTCGTGCTCGGACCCTAAGAACAGACAATAAAGTAATAACAGCAAAAGGTTACAACACAATTAAAGCTAAAGTCAGGATGGGTTGAATGTCAACTAGGAGAGGTGAGTTTAAGCAGCAACTTTAAAGTTTCTGAAGTCTGAGCAGGTCTTATATGAAACGATAGAACAGCTCCAGAGATTAGGAGCAGATCCTGCAAATGCTTCACAGCCTGTATTTTTGTGCCAAGATCTCATCCAGGAGCATCTGGTTCCTCAGTGCTGTAACCGGGGTGTGATGATGCACGACTTCTGCTAAACAAGCTGACGGCAAGTTGTTTAAAACCTTAAAAAAAAACTATGAAGTCTAAAGACTAATGAGCTGATCTGTCTGTCAGATTTGAAGGCGTTATTGAAGATCACTCCAAGGTTTTTCACAAAAGATCGATTACATGAAGCCAAAATGAATAAGAGAGATTCTTTACTTTTTATTTTCATGGGCAGAAAAAAATGAAAAGGAAGCGTAAGTTTCTCAGAAATGGACCTGAAGGACAGCATAAGTAGTTTACCCCAAAATGGGAATAATTACAAGTGGATGAGGGGCTCAAGTAGGAAAGTTTGTCACCTTATCCATCATTTCTAATGACTGTCTGATACAGGAACTTTCCCTTTAGAACACAATATACCTACATAATACATTGATTCTGGGAATATTCCAGCCACATTTTAATCCTGCTTTACACACAAGGATCCCAAAATAAATGATAGTAATAATAATGATATTAATAAAGCCTTTACAAAAACACAAGAAACACCTAAATGTTATTCTCTGTCCTCTAAATTCCTCAGCTTGCCTCGTGTCTGTGGAGCAGCAGCTGAGCAACAAACTCAGCAAGATTAACGTCCACAGTCAGATTACAGGTGAATAAATCCAGTGAGTGAAATTCACGTGTTTCGTCTGTTCTGTGGCACGAATAGGCTGCAGTTAAAACATTTAAAAGCAAACAACAGAGATCCACCATTTAGTTTAAAGGTGAATGCTCCCTAATGATTTGGAAAATTAATCAATAAATCGGTTTGCAGACAGTGAACCTGAGTTGCTAATCTGTGTACTTTTAACACTTAAAGCAGAAAAACAAGGTTTTAGGTTTCTTTATGCTGATTTTTATGTTGTGTTGACATTAATGTTGACTTTTGGGAGAAAATCCAGTTTTCTCAGGATGAAGGTGCATTTTGTGGATCTGTAAGCTACAAATATTTCATTCATTCACTGTCAGTCAAGCAATTAGAATGTTTATCCTTTGACTTATTGTCACCACTTAAATGTCTAATTTGATCAATTTTTCACGCATTAATCATCCAGTTTATTTACGGCCTTGTTATTTTTGATAGATGGTGATTAAAGGACTGGATGTGATCCTCCAACTGTCCGGATTACTGAATCCCTCCGTGTTCTTCCTCCTTCTATTCCTGTCTTTTCTAAGAGGTTTACTTCTACTTCAACCACTGCAACAGGTTTCCTGTGTCTCCAGACTTTTCCAGATCTTCCTTGTACTTGAGCTTTAATCAGATTAAACTACAAGGAAACCTGTTGGTGCTTTCGTCCCTGTGCAGGACTGAAAACAGCATCAGTGCTCTCTGTGGTTCGGGACATGTGTGTGGCGGTGAGCGGCTGGAGGAATGGCACCGGGGCCGGAGAGGCATCTCTGCCGTCGTACAAACCCCTTCATCCTGCTCTATGACTGACGGCTGACTCACCGTTCGCAGCTCTCGGCGCCTCGACACTCAGAGCCGTGATGTCAGGACGCTGGTGTCGGCCTCAGGTGAGACTCACACCGTTAGACGCTGAGGAGATGAAAGCAGGATGGATGTTAATCAGTGTTCGAAAGGAAACAAGAGAAATGACATAAAGGAGCGTGCATGTGGAGGTGTGTCTGATAATAGAAAGAACATCCTGGGGAAAAGGAGATTCCTCCACAAAAAGGTCTCAAACTGAAGGTGATGCTGTGTTTGATCAGAGGCTGATTATAACTGTAATGCAGTTACAGGGACATTTGTACATGTTTGTTAATGCACAGTATTGGTCAGCAATTATAACTTCTTCTATGATTACTTATTCTGTATGTTTAAACTGTGTTTTCATTCATTTAGGAAGTTTTCACACCATCATAAAGCTACAAAAAAGTTACTGAAGTTGCCATGACAACAACAGATAAGGGAAAGCACAACAAAAAAACCAAAGACAAAAGTCCCATAAAACAAAATCCTGATTAGGAATATTGATATTAATATTTCACGCTTCAGCCGTGTACATTTTTGTTTTTTTTAATCAAAGTTTTGAATTGAATTGAATTTTTGAATCATTCAGCTCCAGTGTACCTTTACATAGCATATGTAGCAGCTGCCACTTATATCAACAACAATGATGATAATGATAAAAAAAAGTTCAAACAAATAAATAAAATCCCAAACATGCAGTATAACGAGATGTAGCCGTTCAGTCAAGTAAAGTCAAGTTTCTCATACAACCTGCTCAAGTAAACATCTGCAATATCCTCCCCAGCAAAAAAAAAGCAATCTTATTTGGCGCCACGAAAGAAACCTAACAAGTGCTGTTGGTGTCCAGACGTGATGCAACTACACAATCCACACACCAGAGATCAAAACCCCACTAAAAGCACAATAAACACCACCTCACCTGCCTTCGACACATACTGAGGCTGAGGCTGAGGCTGAGGCTCCACAGCGACACCTGCCACGGAGATCAACCTGACTGACTCTGAGCTAAAGTTTTGACTGCATAGAAATATATATATAAACTCCTGGATCCCCTGTGAGCACGCTTTAGGATGAGGATAGCTACATCTGCGGCATCACACACATGACATTGCTGCACATTTCAGTCCAACACATTAAGCCTCCGCTTCTCTGGATTCACTGTTTCCAGCAGATGTCGAATCTGACTGCTTCTGTTCAGCTGTAAGAGCGTTAATGATGCGGAGCGGTAAAGTCCAGGCTCACGGGAGGCTTTCAGTTCGACGCAGGAGGTGATGGAGGGATGCTGAGGCCTCAAAAGTTCTTGGACACCAAACTTGGAGAAACATGTCTGGGTCATAAGCTTTCCTCCAGGCAATGGTTCTAAAGATAAAATAGAATCAAATCTCTTTATTGTCACTGCAAATCTGCAACAAAACGAATCAAAAATCTCTTTGTGCACAATAAACAACTAGAAAGTGTGTTAGGAGTTAGTAGGAAATGCTCAGATCCAGACAGTTGAAGGTATAAGAAGGAATTTTATCCAAGCTGCTCCTTCTGCAGGCCTCAAAACCCCTTAAATACAACAAGAAGTCATGACCACAAGGATGCACGGGTTAATTTCAAGGTAGCACAAACTAATAAGGCTGGGATACACTTTTCTAGACTATAATTTTATAGTATGTTGTGGCGTTAATATTCCCTTTAATTGAAACGTATGCAATGGGGGTGTCTACATACTTTTGAGCATTTTGTGTAACTCATACTATAACAACTCCAGGAAATTTTAAGGGAGATTATTGAAAAGATGATTGAGTTTTTGTGCTCTTAGTACGTGTGTTCTTCTGTTTTCCTTATCTATATTGCATATAAAGTGTATATACCTCACCTCTTTAATTTATAGCTGTGTTTTGGCTTTTTTTTTACCATCACGTTGCTGCTGTGACGTTGCAGTTTTCCCTTCTATTCTATTCTATTCTATTCTATTCTATTCTATTCTATTCTATTCTATTCTATTCTATTCTATTCTATTCTATAAGCTTCAAGTTTTACACAAAATTGTACAGAAGCATTAAGATTTTCCTTAATTAGAAAGTACACACAGAGAAACAGGGTCCACAAACTTCTGATCACGTGGCATAAATCCCACAATAACAAATAGAATTTAAAAAGACGCTTTAGCTTTTCAGCTTCAGGTTTTAGCGGCGGACCAAATTTACACCAAAGTCCAGTCATTAATTTGCAGATTTAGGGATGAGGCCCAGATTAGTGTATTTAATAATCTGTCCTCTGTGTAATTCCCCAGAATATGAGTCATGTCACAGTCATGAATGGACGCTTTGTGTGTTTTTTTACGGGAAGGTTTCTTCTTATTGCTGCATGTGAATCACTCACAGCTTTATTTATTAACCCTCGCCTAAATCAAGCAGGTTTACCAAACACTGCTGGTGAAAAACAGTTAGTTTTACTCAGTAAATGAGTCATGAATGGATGATTTTTCTTTCTTTTTTTGTAAACAAGGCCTGGATTCTGGCCAACTGTTATTGCGCAAGCCTATTGAAACCATAGATTGAGCGCTTTCACTCAGGCAGCGATTTGCATCCGCTAATTTGCTTTTGTTTGTCCTCTTTGGCACTTCCTCTTCTCCCACAAGGCAGCAGCAATTATCTGACAGTGAAAGGGGCCCCCAGGAATGAGGGCGGGCCACGGCCACCGGACCGCTCACAGAAACGCCGGTTTATCGCAGCAGCAGCTAGCGGCGGAGGGGATAATCCAGAGAGAAACTAATGATACTGGAGGAAACAAAGGTTGTTTTTAAGCTGCTGCTGCTGCTGGAGATGTTTTCAGTCCTGCTCGGTCCAACAGTCAGGTTTATTTAAAGACCAGATTACATCATCTGTTGTGTTCTCTTACTTTTTGCAGTAAATAAATGATAAACATTTTTATTTATTTGTATTAAAGGGACCAACTCATCCTGCGTTAGGGTTTATCCTTTGAGGAACATGGATGTCTGAACCGAGCTGAACACTGGCATCCTTTGCCTGTGGCTCATTCAGCATCTCTTCTCACAGTTTTGTCATTTTTGCATCTCACTGCTCTTTTTAAGTCTCATTTTGGTAGTTTTATATCCCTTAATGGTCATTGTGTGTCTCGTTTTGTACATCTTTGTGGTCATTTAGTGACATTTCTCTCTTGCATCTATCTTGCATCTATTTCTGGTATTTATTTTTGTCTCATTTTGGTCATTTTATGTGTCTTCACAGTTATTGTGTTTTTAATTTCAGTTATTTTACATCTTTTTATAGTCATTTTGTGTCTTATTTTGGTCACTGCACATCTTTTTGTGGTCATTTGTGTCTAATTTTGGTCATTTTCCATCTTTTTGCGGTTGTTTTTAGTCTCTGTTGTATTTTCGTGTCCAACTTTGGCCGTAGTCTGCCTCATTTTGGTTACTTTTAACCTGTTTCTGGTCATTTTGTACATTTTTTGGTCATTTGACATCTTTTTGTGGTTGTTTTGTGCCTTATTGTGGTCATTTTCCATCTCTTCGTAGTCGTTTTTAGTCTGTAGTATTTTTGCGTCCAACTGTAGTCGTCTTGTGCCTCATTTGAGCTACTGTGAGTATGTTTCTGGTATTTATGTGTCTCAATTTTGCTGTTTTATTTCTCAATTCCTTAATTTTACACCTCTTTGCCTTTGTCTTACATCTTTTTATTGCCCTTTTATTGCTTTATGCCTCATTTACATAGTTTGACATCTCTTTGGGGTCTTTTTACATCTAATTTAGCATCTCTTCCTGATCTTTCAGTGTCTCTTTACGGTCATATTGCTTCTCTGTGTACTAGTCTGACTCGTCTCTGCATTTCATTTTGTTAATTTTTCATCTATTTATGGTCCTTTTGTGTCTAATTTTGGTAAATCTGAGTCTCTTTCTGTGATATTGTGCAGGGAAAGTCTCTGTAGGCTTTCCAGTAATCTGTGAGTGAGAGTTGAAGTGCGACAGCTGGTGAAACCAGTAAAAATGAATCTCTGACCGTGTGGTTTTAGTGGTGTCGGGGTCGTTAAGTTGCTCTGCAGCTCTTTGTAATCCTCACTGCTCTCCTGCCACCATCAACCTCAGACTTCTAATCCTACAACTGTCGATTTGCTCAAAGGTTGGAGGACGGTCTTCATTCACTGGGTTTGTAAAGCCAAGCCTCTTAGCGGAGTCTGAACCAGGCTAACCTCTGTTTCCTTATTTAACTGCCTGTTTGTTGCTCGTTCCTAGAAAGTGAATCTGGGAAGACACTTCTGAGGAACTACTGCGGGCTACAAGATTTTGGCACCGGCTGCTTTTTTCCAACTCGCGTGTGAAGAGGAAAAAGTCCTAAAAACAACCTGTTCTATTAAAGCCGTTAAATAATCAGGATTTAGCATCACTTTGTGTTCTGTACAAATCAGCATTGGATGCACAAAAAAACACATTCCACTGCAAAAACACTTGCTATATTTGGAATAGTATATTTACAGCTTATTTTTTAAGCATCATTTTTAGTCATTATTAATTTTTTTTAATGATTAGCACTCATAATAAGATTTTCCTTACGTTTTGGCATATTTTTCTTTGACGTGAGCAACACACTCAGTTATAGTTGATATAATATCAAACCTAACACCCAACACATTCTCTTTTTTTCGTACATTTTAATAAGAATCATGAGTTTGTCGCTTACATTTAAAAATTCTTCTGTGTGCATCAGACTTTAACATATTTTTACCATACTTTTTCGAATATTTATTTTTCAGAATTTTATTTGTGAAGTTTTTTTTAGCATTTACAAGTTTGGAGGAGTTTTAAAATAAAATAAAAATAAATGTACAGCACAAAAAGACCTACATGCATGTAGTTTACAGTTTGCAGGCCAATAATTAGTTTAGCAGAAATATTATTTAGAGGCATACGTTGGACCTTTAGGGGGTTGACTATGCAGGACGGTCAGAGTGATCAGTCAGCGGACAGTAGAGGTAATAAATCTAACAGAATCTCTGCGTTTTCCTGTTATTACTAAACATTTAGTAAACAACAATGTCTAATATGTTTGAGTAAAGGAATCCCCAAACAATAAAAGCTGGACTTGTATTCTCAGTTGTGATCATTTTGGTGCAGGTTAAAGCCTCTTTGGAAGCTGCCAAATATCCCACTATGCAGAAAAAAAAAACCTTCTATTTTAAGAGCTCATAAATAATTGTTGTCATTGTTGCGTCAGATTGGAAACCTGTTGGGTTGACCGTTACAAATCTATTGCTGCTTACTGAACTGTAACTCTGAATTCCATCGGTGCAGAGGACACGGAGTGATTAATTATAGTTTCCTGTAGGACAATGTGTGAGATGCAGATGCAGCTCAGTTCCTGATAATTGCAGTTTGACTGGACAGTCTGAGGCTCTCTGCTGCTGCAGCCGTTAACAGTAAGCGGCTGCAGCTACTGATGTCCTGTCGGTGAAGGTCATCCCGACTGAGAGGAGGCTGAACAATGATGGGATTATCCTGCTGCTCCGCCCTGCACACTAACCCAAATCTAATCTGACTCTCTCCTCATGCACTCAGCGCTTTTTAACAGCCACCAGACTCGTCGTTTCACTTCTCTGCTGCTGCTGCTGCTGCAGAGCAACACAGACGATGACCTCAGTGTACCTGCTGCTGACAGTTTAACACATGTGCAGCTCTAAACAGCTTTTACATGATGATTCTCAAAAAAAAAACCTGCAAAAAAAGCCATTCACCGATTTCACAGACAAACCAGAATTTCTAGTTGTACAT
>NW_007579829.1:59628-70825 GCF_000690725.1 Stegastes partitus
ATTTATACAGAAAATAATCAAATTCTTTGAAGACACTGCACAGAGCAACAGGCTGAATTGTCCAGAAAAACAGTAGGAGTGAGAAACATAAAAAAAACCCACACAGGTTGTGGGAGGGCGCGATGTAATAAGTGTTCATTTTGGCCATTTTGCGTGTCTTTGCGCTTGTTTGAAGTCTCTGCTGTTATTTTGTGTCTAATTTTGATCGTTTTCTGTGTTATCTGGGTTATTCTGAGTCTCTCTTTAGCCATTTGTGCCTCATTTTGGGGCTTTTGCATCTCTTTGTGATTGCTTTATGTCTCTTTGCTGTTATTTTGCGTCTAATTTTGGTCGCCTTGCGTCTCTTTGTGGTTGTTTTACGTCTCTTTGCTTTCAGAGTTAAAACTATCAGCCGACAGTTGCTGCATATCATTTAAAACCTCTCTCTCTTTTTATTCTCCGCTTGAAGCTTTTCTGGTTTTCCATTAGAACCCCTCAAATATCCTTTGGCCTGCTTCTCATTAAGCTGTGAGCACATCTACTAATGCACGCTGCCTTTGCTGATTCCATCACAGCAGCGTCCAGTTCAGCGTTTTTTTTCTGGGTCGAAATGTAATCATGATAACTTGTTGGGATTATGGATGTGGCCTCTGTTTGTGCCACAGACTCAGACTTGGACTGAGCCTTGCGGAGGTCTGGCTGGTGTCAGGAAGCAGCATCCACAAGTCACAGGGCGTAATTGTTTAATTTAGTAAGTCTGGATTAAAGGCCAGCATTGCCCAATCCCATTGTGCTGACGGGTTTTGTGCAGCGCTGGGGGAGGGGACGGGAGGGACAGATGGGACGGACACATGGTCCCTGTCGACCTCCTCCTCCTCCTCCTCCTCCCCTCACAGACTCTCTCTCCCTAATCTGAGCGGGGAGGACGGGGGGAGGATGGGGGAGGATACCGGGCATTCGCCACCACCTCTCCCTCTTTTCTGGCAGCACCCAGCACAGCCGCAGAGCCAAAGCACGCAGGATATGGGCAAAAAAACAACTTATCCCCCTGCGAGGCTGCACTGAGAGCAGCTGAACCGGCGCTCATGCTGAGGGTCTCGGCTGCAGGGAGCCCAGTCCGAGCAGATCTGCTGCTAATCCAGCATAAGGAGCGCGTAGGGACAGACGAACCTGCCGGACTCCGCGGTGTCCTGCTCTTCATTTCTAACTGTTGCCCCACCGGAAAGTTGTGCCGTGGCCTCTCGGAGGATGTGAGGATGCCATCTTTGCAGGCGCTCTGAGGGGAAGCCGTTTGGGAAATTCATGGCCAAATGCAGAGTGGTGGCCGAGGAAAAGCAGTTTAGAGGCACGATGTCGGCCACGCAGGGGATGAACCGCAGCGGCGTCTACAACTACTTCCTCAACATGGTGGCCTATCAGGTGAGAGCAGAGCAGGAGGCGGCAGCTGCAGCTGGAGGCAGATGTTTTCAGGGTTCCTTCACTGGCTGCTCGGGGTTGAGAGTTTAAAATAAAAGGGGTTAGATGATTCTGTCTAATCCTGGTGTTGCTTTTAAGTTATTTATCCAGTGATGGAAGATGCACTTGGATATTTTATTGCAGTACAACTATGTCAAAAATACAGGAAGTAGTAAAAGAAAATGTAGAGCGCACCATTTCTGTGCTTTATTATTGCTGCATTAATGTGTAAGCAGCATTTTAAAGGTCACGGTGCAACAGTTTTACAGACTGTTGAGACGCCACAGAGCTTTTATGAGCTGATGCTTCGTATGCAAAATGTTAATCTGAAGAAGAACTAGCAACCAGTGCTGTTGTGTAGCCATGGGAGAGTAGAAAAGTGCAGTATTTCTGTCTGAAATGCTGCAAAGTTGGAGGATAAAGACGCACTAAATGGATGTAGTCAAGCAGAGCAAACTAGAAGAAACAGAACAATAGATTTGTCATGAATGTCATGTTTTTTATTTTATGCACTTCACTGATCCTGCAAGAAGAAATTCTGTTTTTGCATGTCACAGCTTGTTAGGATGCTGATGTCAGGGTGCAATTTGAACATCCAAACCTCCTGATTAATGGACCAAAGCCTGAACACTCAGCTACCGCTACATGTTCTACATTCAAACAGAGGTTTCCAGAGGTTGGACAACCAAACAGTCTAATCCAGTGATGAAAACTGCTTTTATGAGGTTTATAAAATCACTTTCTTCAGTAAACTTGTGTCAGAGGGAAGCTGATTTTGGTGTCGTTTAGGCAATAACATTGTTCAGTATTGCTGTGAAGATATGACTTGACATAGACAAACATATCGCTGGATGCATATTTTTAGCTACTGTATATAGTTTCTATGTCTGTCTGCTTTAATAAGGCAACTTTCCACTACAAGAACCTGTAATCTTCACTCTCAGCCTTTCTGTTTTGATTGCAGTGTAGGATCCACCATTAGCTCTGAGTGCACCAAAACAAATACTAACAGCTGTAGCTGGATCTAACTCCAGCTCTGTGGGTTTGTAGGAATATTGTCGATGGCGATCAACAACAAACTGCCGGACCTTTGTGCGTGATCAGACCCCACTAACTGGACCTGTAGAGCCTTTTTCAGGGTCGTTTACGAGTAAAAGTACGTCTGAAAAAAAAATCTCTGTGTAGACGTTTATGCTAATTGGTAAAACTTGGTGAAGATCAACGTTACTGGTTAAACAAGCGTAATCTTTTCTCGATGTCTTTGTTGAGTAGTAGCCTTCTCCTCTGACAGGCTAACATGGCAGACCTCCATTGTTCTATGTGCTCATAGAACTGGAGTCATGATCAGTAGCTACAACCTGCTGCTGTTTTGGTGCACTTTGAGGTAAAGTCATGGTCAGAAGTGTTGGATCGTACACCACAATGGACACAAAAAGACTTGAAAATTAAATTCCTGTTCCTGTAAACGTTCTTGCCACCTTGCATCTGCCCTCGTTGGCTTCTCTGAGTTTTACCAATCAGCACTGGCTGTGTCAGGACGACTATTGAAAATCATCAGTTGACTACATTGGGGACAAGTTGATGACTAACGGTACCTGACGAGACTAACTTTGACAGTAAATAATGAGTTCAAATCAAAGCAATGAATCTTCACATTGACTTTATGTAGGAAAGAAAACTACAGTCGTTATTAAGTAGAAAATATGGCATTAACAAGCTGAACGAGTACAACTGGGTAGATATTTATTTAAAGCCCTGAAATGAAGGAAGTGCTGATGTTGGACTGCATGTTGATTCCTGCTTCGTCTCTGTCCTCGGGGCAACAATCTCTGCAAAGATAGTGTTTGGTAGCTGTGCAGGAAGAGAAGTTCAGGCACTGTATCTGGGTCTAGACCTGCTCCGTCTTTGGCAGCAGTAATATCAGCAGCAGGAAACAGCCTCTCTGAAGGTGGACAGACAGCAAAGTGTTCTTGTTACAAGTCGAGCAATGTTTGGAAAACTGTTTTGCTTCCGTCAGTCCAGGTCAAGTATGTTTGAGCTGGGATCTGTTAGGTATCGTACACTTCATCGTCTGGTATTTTAGATCATATTGTCTCTGTAACGTGATGATAAAAATATGCTACTTTAACAGTTATCAGAAGCAGTTTTGTTCATTAATGATATTGGAGGAAAACCAAACTTTCTGAATTACAAGACCAGTCGGCCAGAAGAAGAAAGAGTCAACTAATCAGGTAGCTGCTAGTCGTACTTTTATGACTCGTTGCTTCAACCCCACTTCTTTCTCCCCCTAAAACTGCAGGAACCTTCTGCAGTGTATTAATATATTTACTTCTTAATGCAGTTACGTATTTAGAGCGGTTAAACTACATTTTAACACAATGTTGAAGAGGTGCATGTAGGTCTGACACTGTCCCATAATTAAACATATGACTCTAGTTTTGGACCAAACCAAAGTGAAATAATGCTGTTGACTGAATATTCTCTGTGATAAAACACCAATAGACTGATTAATTTGCTGCAGAACCAGCAATGTAAACGCACTGAGCAGCAAATCAGGACCAAGCATAATCACGTATTTATGTGATTTCTGCTCCACAAACTAAATGCATGTAGGTTTCCATGGCAACACGTTGCACACAGTGTGCGATACTGTAACTGCACAGCATCACTCAGTGGTATTAATAACGTACAGGTCTGCAGATATAACGTATTCCCTCAGCTGAGAATCTGTATCGCTCATAGAGAATTGTGAGGACGTGTCTCACGGCTAATTTGAATCTAAAACACTGAACAGAACCGTCTCTCCATCAGGTTAGCTGTACAGCATCAGTTACCATGGTGATCTAGCAGGTTAGAAGAGAACCACCTTCACGACACTGAAAACTCTGACTTTAAGCTCAACATACCTCTTTAACCCATTAATTTGAGTTTGTAGTAAAACTATGAGAACTTCTCATGGGATCAGTGGACAAGAACAACAACCATATTATCTGCTTCATCCCGAGTGAGACTGTTGAACTTATGTAAGCCTGTATTTTGTATTTGAGCTACAGCTACGGCAAAGATGAACAGTTTTAATCACAACAGCAAAACAAAAGCAACCTGACTAGGATTTATCTCCTGCCTCTATTAGGGTTAGGGTTAGGGTCAGTCTGATCACCTAATGATGACGTCTTTAAAGCATCCAAGACAAGAGAATCGTTGGAAATGAAATACGACATCATCCCGTAGGCACAGCTCGTGGCTGCTATGGTGCAAAAGTTGCAAACATCACTTTGCAAATGACAGCAGAAATGTCTTAAGAAGCACCAGCTCTAGTTTATTCGTGCATCGTGGGGTCCAAAGACAGTTGCATTTCCAGAACTGGGAAGTTAAAGGAAATAAAGAATAAAGGTCTTTAAACCAGAGATGTTGCATTTATGTAGCATGAGCTGCAGCTGTTAGACCACCAGGCCTCTCAGTGAAAATCATTTTTATATATATACATTCTGTAATTTTTCTACAAGTTTCACAAATAAATCGTCAGTAAGTGATTCCACAACCAAGACTTTATAAATTGTTCAAAAACTAACTTTACGTGCAGGAACTTGCTGCTATATTTGTGTGGTTGCATGCAAGTAGGTCATCATAATTTCTCTTTTAAATACACCTTTATATAGAGTTTTATCCTTCCATCCATTATCTATACACCGCTTCATCCTCACTAGGGTTCGTGGGGGGCTGTAACGTTAAAAGCAGAATAAACAGCACCACTGAAGGACCTTTATGATGAAAGCTAAATATGGATCACAGGTGATTTGTGAATATGATCCAGGCAGGATTATCTCTCAGATTATCTTCCTGGATTCTTGGAAACATGTAAGAGATGTTGTTGTTGTTGTCATGTACAAACAAATTGTTTTGGAAATACTAATGTTACTGTTTCTGATTTAACAAAGTCTATCTGGTGCATTTTTCCAAACCAGCGTGATACTTGAACTAAAACTATATCACCAGGAGCACAAAGACACATTCAGGAGGCTGTGTTCATCGATTATTCCTGCTCTCTTTACATCAGACCCAGCGCTGCTCTATCTGGCCTGAACACACTGACCCACTGTATTATTTGGCTATTTTTAAGTCAAAGTGATTATTCTGTGTTTATGCCAGCTTTAATCTGCCTCGCTTACTGCAACAACTTCACTCCGTGCCCATTAATCCTGTATTATGAAGCTTAAACTAGGCCACAGGGCACCTAGCGGTCTGCAAGACGCTGCTATAAAGGTCACCAAAGTTTATAACCCACATAAAGTTGTTTAGATGCTTGTTTTTACTGCAGTAGCACCACAGTTTGATCCATCCTGCATGGAGGATGTCTGGTTCAGCATCCAAAAAGGGCAGAAGTAAAATTTTATTTGACTAAATTATATTATTGACTATGAATAATATCCTTCCTGCACAAAATATCCTGCAGTTGTTGTTTCTAAAATCTTCAGAAAGTAGATTTTTTTCTGATTTGCTGTCTTGATGCAACAATCTCCGTATTTTAGAGGCAACAAAGGCAATAGAGCAGGTTTTATTTTAAATGTTACATTTGCCTCTTTTAAAAACTTTTTTTTTTTTTGGAAGAAAAATTGAGTTTCAAACAAGGAAATTCCAGTTTTTAAAATAAATGTAAAACACAACAGCTGTTTTGGACGTTACCAGCCCATTAAATTATCATTACAACCGGTAGGAAGCTCCTCCACCTTCCAATAGAATCAGTAGAGTTTTATTATCACAGTTTATAGAGCTGTGATTTTACATTAACAAGAAGGAGCAAAACGATGTATTTGGAGGAAGCGTAAATCAGCAGACATTTAGTGTTTTCTTTTTTTACTAAAGTCATGTTTTGACTTTCTCGTTTGCGAGCTGTTTGTCCTCTGGGTTTACTCACATTTTCACTTTGTGTTAGCAGTTTGGGTGCTAAAACATCTCGGTTAGAATCAGAAAATTACATTTATGTGCTACGTTTAGCTCCATTTCGTACATTTCCAGGGAGACTTCACATGCACGTACTCGTGACTGCAGGAGGTCGGCAACATTATCAGGAGAACTTTCAGTTTATCAGTAACAGATTGATATCAATCCAGAAAGGCTGATAATATCAAATCAGTTGATCAAAACATGACATCCATCCATCCATCCATCCATCCATCCATCATCTATACACCGCTAAATCCTCACTAGGGTTGCGGGGGGGTTGGAGTCTATCCCAGCTGACTCAGGGTGAAGGCAGGGGACACCCTGGACAGGTCACCAGTCTATCACAGGCTACACAGACAATTTAGAATCACCAATTAACCTCAACATGTTTTTGGACTGTGGGAGGAAGCTGTAGAACCCGGAGAGAACCCACGCTGCACGGGGAGAACGTGCAAACTCCGTCCCTAACCGGCAACCTTCTTGCTGCGAGGCAACAATACTAACCACTGAGCCACCTTGCAGCCCTCCAAAACGTGACATGCGATCAGAAATACAACAGCAAATACTTGAAAATACTGTGTAAATAATATAAACATGTAAATCAAGTAAGTAGGTGCAAAGTAATGTGGCTGCCTAAACATTCATCTACGTCAATATCGTTGTCACACTTCGGCTTATTTCAATCCAGTTAGTGTTAAAGTTCTGATGCAACACTAAGTAGGTTTAATTAGCTTTAACATTTACATATTGTGTTGTTGAAACCTTTAAAAAAACGTTGCCTCTCGCTGCAGTTACAGTGCAGATAATCAATAAGAAATTCTAAATTTGTGCAGCACTTTCAATGACAAAGTTACAGATTGCTTTACAGAGGAGCAAAAACAAACAACGAAGATCTACAAAAAAGTTATAACAGAGAATAATGAATCAATCAAACAATAAACAGACAAAAGTCCAGAAAGTTTTCAGTAAATCAAGCTGAAAAGGATGCTGAATGATCGGCTGCACATGAAAAGGTTCGATACTTCATGGAGACAAAATTTGGACAAAATGTCCCTTCAGTCACGTGGATCGAATCATTTTTGAGCTACTGTATATGATTAAAGATCTATTTTTATTCAGCCTCTGCTTCGACGAGAAGATGTTGGATAATCTTCTCTGCATTATCCATCAGATTATGAGCTGCACGTGATGAGTAATAGTATATCTGGATTCACTGCTGCAGCACTCGGTCATACATTTGACCCAGATATTGAAAATCAGAGTAAAGCAGGAGAAAAAAAACGACGACGACATTTACCAGCTGAAGCTACGTTTTCTGAATCCCGCGTGTCATCTTGTGACCCCGATAAACCAGACTGAAATCTGCAGAGGCTGCTGAGTCATCAGACAGATGTTTGTGCAGGTTTTGCCTCCTTAGATTTAGTTCAGGATCAGCGGCGACGAGCTTACAGCATCCACAGATTTGTCCGAATCAGAACCAGACAGATGCTGCTGAACTCATTAGATTAATCTGTCAACGCTGCCAAACTCTCCACAATGTAGGCTGCCTCTTACAAACATCTTCAAACTGCTTTGCTTTGACTCTGTCTGCCCTGAAGGCTCGAGTTTTTCAAGTTGTTTAAGGGTTGCACATTCAATTCCTGGTACTATATTGTGATTAAAATAAATGGAGATTCTATTGTTTTTTTCTTTTTTTTTGTTGCAGCAGATTTAGTAGAGAAGCAGCTGAAAGTTTAGCCACTGATCCTTTATCAAAAGCCTGTTTTTTTCTTGCAGAAGCAAACATATGATTTTTACTGTTGCGTTACTGTTACGTTGTTTTGGACAGTAGGACTTCCTGTATTTGAAAATTGGCCAAAGTGTCTCATTGAACCTTACAGTTGTGAAGCTGTTACTGGGTACATTTAGAGATGCTTTTCCAGGTAGAAGTTTTAAAAACTAGCTTTGATTTAAAGGGTTGAGTTTTGTGATGAGAGTTCAGTCAATTAGCATTTCTGGAGCCTCAAACTATCTGAATAGTAATGGATCCATCGGCAGCATCAGCTAACATCAGCTCCTTTTTCTTCTTCTACACTGTAAAGCACACGAGTGTTGATTCTAAAGAAAGCCAAAAGAGAAATGCACACAGAAGCAAAAAGTGCAAGATTTTAGTTTTACTTATTCATTGTAATCAAGCAACAAAAACACCAAACAAACAAACAAAAAAACCCATTAAATAAACATAATACATCAACACAGCATCATGCGAGGCGCTTGTTCGTGTAAATCTTTAACCACAAACACAGTTTAACAGCATGTCAGGAGAAAAAGCCTGGTTTGTTGTAACAGAAATACCAAGTAGGGTTGCTAAGCTATCTAGCGGGTTTTTTTTTTTTAACCTTGTTTTTATTTGGTAGCAGACATATCACGAGTGATATAAACAGTCAATGCCATGGCCGAGCATTTCCACCTTGAAACAGTGTACTGTACCGCAGCGTGCTGACGACAGGCTCAAAAACACAGATTCAAACTTTTATGTTTTGTTTTTCTTTTCTTTTCTTTTAGTATAGTAATAATCATGTAAGTAATAAACCTAGGGTTGCAAGGTGGCGCATTTTGTAGCACCGTTGCCTCACAGCAAGAAGGTCGCCGGTTTGCATCATGCTGAGGACACCCGGGATCTTTCTGCATGGAGTATGTATGTTCTCCCCGTGCAGTGTGGGTTCTCTCCGAGTTCTCCGGCTTCCTCCCACACAGTCCAAAAACATGTTGAGGTTAATTGGTGATTCTAAATTGTCTGTAGGTGTGAATGTGAGTGTGCTTGGTTGTCTGTCTCTAAGTGTAGCCCTGTGATAGACTGGTGACCTGTCCAGGGTGTCCCCTGCCTTCACCCTGAGTCAGCTGGGATAGACTCCAGCCCCCCACGACCCTAGTGAGGATTAAGCGGTGTATAGATAATAGATGGATGGAAATAATAAACCTACAGGACAGAGCCTGTCAGCTTGCAGGGTGGAGCTTTCTGTGTTACTCTTCAGACTGTCATATTACATTGTGTTGCAGGCAGCATATTTACAGTATTTGAGCAGAGTTGTAGGTGAGCTGGTGTGCTGAGCTGCAGTGAGTTGGTGGAAAAAGTAGCAGGAACTTCATAGAGCCGCACATGCACAGTTACAGCACAGTTCTAAGCTATATTAGGGCAGGAAGAGATTATTTTCATTAAAAAAAAAAAACTCTAAATAAGCAACTTTGATACATAGAGATGAGTTTTAGGGGTTAAATCAATGACCATAGAAGGAGCTTAAGGCACTTGGAAAAGAGTTTTAGCCTCAAGATTTGCTAGTTTCCAGTTGCTACAGTTGCATTAAATGTGTGATGTGAAGGAATTTCCGCTGCTGCTGGATCGAGGGTTGCAGGTAAAGATTGTATAGCCTTGTACAAGATAGACCTTGAGTTTTACCTCTGGCGTGTGACCTTTGGAGACCCTACTCTAGTTCCTGCGTTATGTCTGAAGAACAACCTTGTTTTGGGATGTGATGAGCTCAGTGGGTCACAATACTGGACATCTTACATTTAGTCTCATTGTTACCTCTGATTCTGTCCATAAACACTTCTGCTTTTCACACATTCCTGCAGTTTTTTGTTTTTTTAGGATTTTCTTCACACCACTCAGTTTCACTCACTTGTTCTTAAAAATTCCTCTGATTCATCCGTCAGCTGTACGTCTCTCAGGCTGCTGCATCCTGATGTTTGCAGCTGCAGCTGTATCACTGCTACAGAAAACATCAGTCTCACCCTGAAAGCTCCAGAACCTTTTGTGAAGGTCAAACTATCAACCAGTAGCTTCATTAAGACTCTGGTTCCTCTGGTGGAAACACAAAAAAATGAGCAAATATGAAAATGGATGTTTAGACAGGACAAAATAAAGGTGTCAGCAGTGTGTGGTTCATGTTTAGCAAGTGAGTTAATGTATGTATAGCACCTCATCATGCACACAGGTTATTCCAAGTGTGAATGTAAAAAAATTAAAACATAGAAATCTAATTATTTTTAAAAATAGTCCCGGTAAAGTTGGATAAACTGCACAGAGTTATAGAATGAATAAAGAGGATTAAAAGAGATGAAAAAGACATGACATTTCTCACAATTGAGTAAAAGTGCAGACAACTTAAAAAATGTGGAGGAAAAAATAATAATATTCAGCTTTGCATGTTAATTGCAAGTCATCTTGTACATTGTTCACTTATCTATCTGGATACCCTGGATTTCCTCAAAGGGATGAATAAAGTATCTATCTATCTATCTATCTATCTATCTATCTATCTATCTATCTAAGCTATTTCAGCTCATCTGGTCTGAACTCTGGGCTCCACTAACTGACCTGAGAGGCCTTCCAGGGTTGTACACAGCAAACATGACATGTTTTGTACAGTTTACGTCGATTAAATTGTGTAATTTGTGTGTCTGGACGCTGACGTGCTTCCTCTCCGTCCTCCTGCTCAGATCTGCTGCTGCTGTGGCCCGGCTCCCTGCTCGCTCTGCTGTGCCTTCTGCCCTCCGGTCAAATCGTCCACCAGCACCCGGGTCATGTACACCCTCTTCCACATCATGAGCTGCGCCGTGTCCTGCCTCATGCTGTCCAGAACCGTCTCCGAGCTCGTCAGGGAAAATGTGAGTACACGCACACAGGCTGGTGCATGAGGAGCTGATGGTCGTTCTATTTCTAGTTTTGTAATTGGAAAGTTTTTCAAAATGGCTTCTTGCCTTCTGGTCGACTAAACAGAACCGTAAATCAAAGAAATCTATTAAAATAGACCTAAATAGAACAACTTCCACTTGGCAA
>NW_007579829.1:71500-86042 GCF_000690725.1 Stegastes partitus
AAGGTTTATGACTCAAAGCGATTAATTGATCATCAAAATAGTTTGTGATTAATTAAATAGTTGATGATTAACTTCACTGATTAATCTTCGCATCTTTAAATATCATAAAGGCTGCCTGAAGCTGATCTCATTTACATGCACGTGAAGCTCTGCTTGTAAAACTGATTTGCATTTTAACCAAAGGAATGTGTTTCTCACATTGAAGTCAACTAAACTGTGTTTAAATCCTGAAATACTTTAGAAAAACAATATGAATCTTAACATCATTAACGCCTGATTCATTTCATTCTGCTGTTGAACATCAGAGAAGCTCTTTTTTATGCTTTTACAACATTCGGTGAAACTTTGTGATTCTTGTATTTACACAAAGCAGTAAACACAAACGTTCTGCGTGTTCCAGGTGCCTTTCTTCAACGTGGTTTGCGACCAGGCTCACGGCGGAGGCCACTGTGAGATGCTGGTGGGCTACTCGGCCGTCTACAGAGTCTGCTTTGGCACTTCCTGCTTCTACCTGATGATGGCGATCTTCCTCATCGACGTCAAGTCCAGTCAGGACTTCAGGGCGCTGATACACAACGGGTCAGTCGAGGTTTTAATTGTTACTGATGATTCTCAGCTCATAGAAGCAACAGGGTCGTTCCGCCTCAGTTCACCGAATGTCCCACAACTGACCACCTTCAGTCTGACTGAAGTCACGAATATTGGTTGAGCTGATCATGTGTAACATCTGGGGTCAAAGGTAGCATCAGTTATTGAGTAAAAAACTGTATTAAGAAGGTGGGATCATGTTGACTTTTGTGTTGTTTTCTTTGCGTAACTCTGTAGATCAATGTTTGAAGTGATGTAACTTGAGAAATGTTGTAGCTTGAAACTCTGCAGGCAGTTTGAAGCACTGTGAGTTAGAAAACCAGGATTTTTATTTTAGTAATAATTGTATAGCTCTTCCAGTTGGGAGTGGCTTCACCATCATACCTGCTCAGTGCATGTTCAAATATTGGCCATAAAAGCCAAAAACCGCCTCTGACTGGCAGCATACCTTACATCTTTAAAGCTACTATTGGTTCCAATTACAGGGGAAAAAATCTGCCTATTAGGGTGAAAAATGAAGGTTTTATGGTTGGTGAAGGGAAAACGTGGACATTTTTTGACCTGATTTGCACCATCATATAACTGGTTTGTATTATTCTGTTAGAGCAGGGCTGCACCATTGAAGACCACATGTACATATCAATGAACCTGCAAAATATCAGGACTGCAGCTTCATTATTTCTTAAATGATGGAACTTTGAACATTGATCCACAGATTGGTGCAAAGAAAACAACACAAAAATCAACATGACCCATTTTACTGGATAATATGCAAAGACAAAAAAATCAGACAAATATGAAATGGTCAGACGTGAACTTTTTTTGTTTTTAACTTGGTGACTTGAGGTGGACTGACCCAACAGTGTTAGTTTTAGACGCCAAGCTCCTTGACTTTTTTAGGCTACTTGCATTTAACTGTTAGATAACAGTCTAACAGTGACACAAATTACATTAATTCAAACCTTACATTTTGTAAATGTCATTAACTTTACTCTAAATTTCTTTCCAAAGCCGTAGCATCTTTATTGATCCTGCTGACAGCAAAAAGACTTTCACATTTTTATGAGGCCAAATAAACCTCACGTCCATTATTTAACTGCACTGCAGATGTTCGCCCTACAAAGACTTTTATGTCATTTCCCTGAATCTAAATATTTAAAGCAGACTTGATCCCGTCCAGGAGCGTTTCCAGGCCTGTCCTGAAGTTCACACATCTTTAAATACTTCCCTGGACTCTGTAAAGGGAAAGTGTTTTGCTGCTCAGCTCACCTGAGCAGACCTACTTGTCTATTTAAAGCTCTCTGTTGTTGCACTTTCCGTTGCAGTCGATTAGAGCCGTGACGCTGCTCGGATTAGGATTTGACAGACTGGATTGCTGCTCCTCTCTGCTTTAAATCTGCCCTCGGAGTCTTAGTGGAGCCTCGCTGAAAGGCTTCAGGGTCTTTGGCAAAGGTTGCAGCTCTTATTGTGGTCTGAGCGACACAGTGACCTGCTGCAACCTTCCTGCAGACCAGACGGTCACATGCAGGATGAGGACAAAACAAACTGCTTCTACACTTGAACTGCTGACGTGCAGCCGTCTGTGGGGTTTGTAGGTTTTTAGTTTTAATTAAAAATTCGGTCTTTAATTCTTTGATCACACAAACGGCTGCTTCATCCACTTATTCTGCTGAAGAGTCAGAATCAGCATTTAAAAGGTTAATTACCAACAATCTGGTTGGTAAATTAATTAATTGCTTAAAAACTGCTACATAAACAAAAACATGAAAGCCAAAGATCTTGAAATCTTTTGAATGTTTATCAATTTAAAAACTTGTGGTTATAATTCTAGTAATTAAGTCCATAACACAGACAATTTCCTTTTTAAATAATCTGGAAAAACTAGTTGGAGCAACTTAATTTCAAGAGTAATCAACTGAAAAACTTGTGTTGATGCTTCTAATCATTCAGTTAAAAGTACATTGTAAGAGGAAAAGATAATTCTCCCAACTCAATGTAGTTTGTTTGAACATAATTTAATTAAATACGGTCTGAACTCAATAAAATGCAAACTGTTGTATTATGTTTGTTGTTATTTTGTTGTTAAACATGAGTTTTTTTCCCCCCATTAAATATGAGATGAATGAATGAACCCCTGAGAGTTCACTCTGCTCAATAAATTAAGGTTCTAAAGAAACATAATCAGCACTTTTCAGAGTGAGAAGTCTTCCATCTGTTTTATAGTTGAAAGAAAAATACTCTGATAAACATATTAGATATATCAATATAAACATTTACAGTAATGAAGCAGAGAGAAGAATGCAGCAGGTTGTCACATCTTAGAAGATAGAACTAGAACAATTTGTGCCATTTTCCCTTGAAAAGTGATTGAAGTTTAATGGCAATTGGCAAATTGATTGATCACTTCATTAATTAATAAATTCTATTTGGCAAAATGTCCAATTTATTTATGATATTTTCAAAAAAAAAAAGAAAAAGAAAAAAAAAAGAAAATGTTTACAGTCAGACAGATCATCCTAAGTGGTCAAACTATTGCTTTTTAAGACAAGTTTTGCTTTTAGTTCTGCTTTAATGTCACGTTTTAATGATTGGAAACTGATGGATTTTTGCAGGAAAATAGAGAAAATGGATTTGATAAACTGATTTAAAGATCCTGTTCAGTACAGAAGTTAATTAAACAGCACTTAATGTGATGGTTTGGAGTAAATGACGGGATGAAACATGCATAATAATCCTTTAAGGAATAAAATCAGTGATTTATTTTTATCTATTTACATTTATCATTATTTTTTTTTCATTGTACAAACAGAAAGAAAAATAAAGTATTTACAACTACACAAGAAAAGAGAGCAAAGAAAAAGTTCTAAGTGCAGCCATTCACACTGACTGTTGTTTCTGCTGCAGCTTCTGGTTCCTGAAGTTCATCACGCTGCTCGGGATGTGCACCGCCGCCTTCTTCATCCCGACCGAGTCCTTCCTGCACGGTAAGAAGCTGAGCTGGTCTCTTCTGGTCCACAGAGATTTAAATCTGTCCTGAGAGCACCTCCGTCTGAATCCTTGCAGAGGGCAGCAGAGATCCGCTCCCGAAAAACTCTCCTCACTCTCTGCAGGGGAATTAATTGCCGGAACATAAATCTCTGCGGCGTGGTTTCACTTTGTTTGGGAACAATAAACGTGCTGCTGATACAAGCCTGATATCACAGCTGATTTATGACCTACAGTTTGCTCTCCCCTGTTTGTGGTTTCCCTCAAATAAATCACTGCATGACTGTTTCTCTGCTCTCTCTCTCTGTCAGCTTGGCATTATGTTGGTGTGGTGGGAGGATTTGCCTTCATCCTCATCCAACTCATCCTCATCACTGCTTTTGCACACACCTGGAACAAGAACTGGTGAGTGACACAAAGTATTTTATCTTCATGAATGTATATTTATAGTGTCAGAGATACAAGACAAACTGCTGTTATTATATGACCAAAAGTAAGTGGACGCTTGTGTTTTGGCTCCACAGTTGCAGTTAAATGACATTTTAATGCTTTGTGAGAACAGTTTGTGTCTTCGCTGTTTCAACACCACAAAGCGTCTGTGCACAAACTCAGCTCCATAAAGAAAACATTTCCCCAGTTTAATGTACAACACAGGTCTGCACAGATTCATCACTTCGGCCACATGCAGCACGTTTGGGAAGAACTCGAAGGTCTTATCACAACATCAGCGTGTAAATGGGAGGAAATCTCTGCAGCAAAACATCTGGTGGAAACACTGACAGCAGAGGAGTGAAGGTCGTTAGAGCTGCACGTAGTTTTTTAATTTTAAAGTTTAGGCGTCCACATATTTTTGGCTTTTAATCACATTGAAAAATCCTGTACATTTAATTTTGCCAAAAAATCTGAACTTGTGCTGCACAAAATTAGATTTATTTACTTTTTTAATGTCCAGCTTTTTTGCAATCATTTGGTAAGTCGTTGGAAACTTGTCAGACCAGAACAAAAAAGGGAAAAGACATCACTTATTGGCTCACCTGCTCACAGACCTACAGCTGAGTTTCAACTGTAGATCATAAAGAAACACATAACTAGAACATCTTTGAGATAGAAAAATGATTAAATAAGTGGGACCACAGACTGTGTATAAAAGATGGTCAATGAGAAGTAAAGAAATACTGAAGTGTCTCAAACCTGCATTCTTTCTTGCAACCAGCAGGGGGCGATGGTTGTGGTTGCAAAAATACATCAAATTATATAGAAGTCTATGAGAAAATGATTCTATTTCTAACTTCAGTGAGCAGTTTTCTAATGAGTTGATGGTCTCAACTGTGAGGTTCAAGTCTCCTTTATTAAATCATGATGCTCATTTAGTAAATTTAGAGGAAAATAGACGATAAAGCAGGTTATGTTTGTTCAATTAAATATAATAGATTAAATAATAAAACTCAAAAAACACCCCAAACACTGCCAGTAATCCTAAAACAATTTTGTTTTTCTAAAGTCAACACTCTGGAGACACGTGTTCTCCCTCCACGGTGCCGATGTGTAATTTACTCACATATAAATACCGACTGCAGCCTGATTCACATCTGCAGAGTCGCTCTTTTCTTCTCCACCGGTGATGATGGATTCATCTTCTGTCCTGCACAGGTTTCTAAACCATACACACTGACTACAGCAACATCTGTCCCAAACAGACAGATGTGCACACAAACATACGACAGCACCACTCGCTACCGTTTTACTGCCAGAACTTTGCTTTTGTTTTACTTTTCCTCAATTTGTGGCTTTAATATTTGTTAGCTAGTTTTACTCTTTAGTGATTTTTAATAGTCGTGTAAATCTTTGCCTTTTTTTGCTTTAAATCTTTTTGTTTATTAATTTACTTCAGTCAGATGAAGGAATAATACTCGAGTCAGAACAGCAGCAAGACTCTGGTGTGAGAAGGCTGCAACTAATGATTATTTCGACAGTGATTAGTCAGGCTTTCTCGATTAATCGGTTTATAATTTTGTCTACAAACTTGTGATAAATCATTTTTAGATGGGCTTATTAGTCAACCTTACTGTCCACAACCAAAAAATATTCACATTACTGTCATTAACTCCAAAGAAAAGCATCAAATCTTCATATGTGAGAAGTTAAATTCACTCAATGTTCAGGATTTTCTGTTCATCATCTAAGAGATTCATCTACTAGAAATAAACATTTTTCAAAAGTCAACAGCACCAGCAGTCTAGCACATGTGGAGGACGTTGAGGTGATGAAGGGAGCGTTGATATTAGTTGGATTAATGTTTTTTTTTAAGCTGTTAACACAAATTAAACAGCTGCCAGAGGCACGACTTCAGTGTTATGCTGCTAAATTCCTGCTTTACTTTCCTGTTTGTTGCTTTGTTTACATCATTTTTAGCTCATTTCATTATCTGGTCGATGCTGATTAGTTCGATTAGACTTCCGTTGGCTCTCCATCTTCGTCGCCACGTCCTCATTCGTTCAGCCAGACTTGTCCCAGATGTTATTTACTGTATCCAGCTGTTGGTCTCCGTCGGCCACCTCCGAGCTCAGAGTTGTAGCTCCGACGACTAAGAGGATTTATTCATTCAGGACCTTTTCCGAGGCAAATGCACACAGCTAGACAATCCTCTTAGTCCCTTTACAGCGGTGTGAGGGTTTCATTCACCTCAGGTTAGGAAAGATATAAAATATACGTGTTATTTTCCTTTTTTTTTACAGCTCCGGCACTAAAATACCAGTCAGATTGACTCTCTCTACGTGTGCAGCATTATTATTCTTTGCATCTCCTCAACTTTAGTTCCATCTTTTCGCTGTTTTACTGTGACTTCACATGTTGAGATCAGTGTCAGTGAGGAAAATGAAAAAGAGAGCTCAAGATGTTGAAAAATCTGAGTTTTTTAAACGATTATAAGCTGATAAAATCTCCCTCGTCATTGATCAAACCCCTAAAAACTCTTCACTGTGCATCAGAATTAGAAATGTAGGTGTTTTTCTAAATCATGAAAGTAGTCAGATTCTGTCTTATAATAGCTTTGATGTAACGCTACATCTCTGCTTTCATTTAGGTCTTGATTATGCACCGTTATGGAGCATCTGCAGCTGCATTGTGGTCGCACAAGGCGTCATGTTGTTGCTCCACATTTGCATAAAGTCAAGGTTTTAGCTACATCATGTAAATCAGGTGTATCCTGTGTTATTCGCTGCTTCTGGAAACTCCCCCAAAAATATTGAAAATAACAGTTGTAGATCTAAAATACAGACAGATCCAGCAGCTGCAGGGTTTATTTCTCCCCACAACATGCTTTCAGAAAGGTATGTTGGTGAACGATTATTGTAATATAAGAGAAAGTTTCCGACTGAACCACTGTGCTGATCCAGTTTGAAATCAGGGTGCAGACAGCGAGTTTGTCCAGTCAGTCAGAGCCATTTCTCCCCAACTCACTGCAGCTCAGCACACCAGCTCACCCTCGACTCTGCTCGAACACTGAGAAACTAGTCTACACTCCACAATAACTAGTTGTACATATTAGAAGCAGAAACCAATTCTGAAGATGAACAAAGATGCAGGAAGCTCCAGTCTACAAGTTGACAGGACTGCTTCCTGAGATTTGTCATAAATAAAACCCCAGAAGTCTGAATCTGTGTTTTTTAATTTTAGAAAACACCATATGGACATGTTTGCCTTGATTTCTAACAGACGGGACTTAGAAATGTGGTGATTCAGCAACACATAATCTGCAATGATTTTTCATTTGAGTTGCATCGTTTTTAACACCAGAATAACTTTTTTCAATTAGGCTGCATGAACAAAGCACAACATGGTTAAAGGACTGCCCTCTATCTAATGGATCAACACCTTTCATGCACCAACACAAGGACATTTGGTCTTTTGCAAGGAGTCGAGAACTAAACCATCAACTCTACAACTTGTGGACAACTTGTTCTATCACCTGAATAACAGCTGAGCTACTGAGACACATGTACACGAGTAATTCTTGAGAAAAAAAGGTCAAAATACTCAAAAAATATCCAGAAATCTTGAGAAAATTGTAGATTTGCACCATAAATAAACCACTTAAATCTTTATTTGTACACTAACATTCATTTAAGCGAGTGAACATCATTGCAGGCTGCAGGTGAATCTGAATCTGTCTCTTTGTCCTCTCAGGCTGACCGGGGCAGCAGAGAACAAGCGGTGGTACCTGGCGGTGATGTGCGCCACCCTCTTCTTCTACACCATCGCCACCATGGCCTTCACCTTCATGTACAAGTACTACACCCACCCCATCGCCTGCCACTTCAACAAGGCGCTGCTGTGGATCAACCTGGGCCTCTGCGGCCTCATGTCCTTCATTGCCGTCACTCCGTGCGTGAAGCAGAGTGAGTCGATCAAACGCGCTCGTCCGTCCGTCTGTCAGCGGCGGAATAACACTTAGCGTGTTTCCAGCTGAGCAAACATCCACCTGTTAAAAGCAGAGCTGCTGCACATAATAATGGTTTGATGCAGGCTGACATTAGCGTCGGCCGTCTGCACACGTCCTGGTTTTATAATTCAAACATACAGATGTTTGCAGAGGTGAGAAGTCACACGGAGGTATTTGTGGTTACTTGTGTTTACTAATTCAGAATAAAAAAACTGTACTTTTAACTGGAGGCAGCAGATACCAGATATGTGCAGATCAAGATTTTATCGCTGTTGTCGAGTGAAAATGTTGCTTCTGCATGTGAGGACTTCTCGTTGTTACTGCATTAAAGGAAAGGAAAAAGCAAACGTTATACAAATTTGAGGTTTGAATGTATTCTTTTGAAAAACAGCAGATAGGAAAACAATCCCTCCACCAGGTCGGTTTAGTAGCTTTCATGTAGCAGCTTTGGATCATGTCATGAGATCTTCAGCAGAAGATTCATTCTCTCTAGTTGTTGTACAATTACATAAATAAATATCATCATTTTCCGACAGTTTACTCAACACACAGAGGGGCGTTCCTGTTGTTTGGTGTCGGAAAATGTTTTTTAAAAAGTGCGTTCCTCAAATCCCAAGATGACAAATGTCTTGTTTTGTCCACAACCTAAAGATGTTCAGCTCACTGTCGCAGAGGACAAAAGAAACCAGAACAAAAATTCACATTTAAGTTGATAAAATCAGTGATTTATTTATTTTTGCTTTAAAAAGTTACTTAAGCCGCTAATCTAGTATCAAGATATTTGCCAAATAATTGAAGAGGGGACAACTAATCGATGAATCAATCAACGGTTGCAGTTCTACAGTAGAGCAGCAGGAATATTTAGGTTTTTTATTTATAGTAAACGTTCAAACAAGTCCCGTAGCGTTACTCAGCTAGTTAGAAATGAGTTATGTTTTTTTTTTTTTAATGTTTACTAATTTAGACTTCGATTTAGACTGACTTTATTAATCCCAGGATTAAAAATTCTGAATTTACCTTGATTCAGGATTAATTTACCTTTTAAATAGTAAAGTTCATTTATTATATTTTATGAAAATACCCCAAACTGAAGGGTAAAGTTTCAGACCTGTAATGTTATGAAAACTTTCTTTCTTTCTTTCTTTCTTTCTTTCTTTCTTTCTTTCTTTCTACATAAATATATATATTTTAAAGTGATTTCCACCTGGATGCTTTTATAAAACAGATGCTGATTCATTTCAGATGTTTTGAGAATCATGAGGCCAATAAATAGCACATAAACACATTGAATTTATGAGCTAACAATGAAAAGAAAATGGTCCTATCATGGACCATAATCTGTTTTCTTCGCTGCAGTATTTTAGCTGATGTTAACACTTTATCCCGCTGCCTGCTGAGACAGAGTGTGCGTTTTATAACCTTTATTATATCTGACATATGTTGGCTGTGTTATGGTGTGAATATTGACCCTGACTGTCTCCGTCCCTGCAGAACAGCCTCGCTCCGGCCTCCTCCAGGCCTCCATCATCAGCTGCTACGTCATGTACCTCACGTTCTCTGCTCTGTCCAGCCGTCCGCCGGAGAAAGGTGAGTTAGCAACCAGACGCTGAACAGAAACACTGAGCGTCTGTCCAGTGTTCAGACTGACACGGCAACACTCCAGGTTTGTTGTTCTGTGTGTAGATTAAAAGGAAACATATGGAGAGGCTCCTGTATCATGGTTACAGTTTCTTACTTTAAATGCAGTAATCAGTTTTTAAATGAACCAATGTGGAACGTGTTGCTCATGAAGTGTTGTTAAAAGGTGTGACTTTGCAGCTCCACTGAGCATTTTTCAGCTTTTTGTTTGGCAACTTCACGGCTCTGCTTTACCTCTACTGCTCTATTTAGCATCTTTTTAGCGTTAAGCAGTAAAAGCATTTATGAGCTCTACTGTACGAAACCTATCCAGCCGGTGGTGGAGCCAGACAGGTTTTATTAGACGTTACCAAGCCGACACTGGGATGGCACAGAAAATCTCTGTAGACCAAATAGTTGTTTTTTTTTCTTCTTCCTACCATTTGCTCAGAGCTCCTATATTAGATGATAAGTTTTTGTTGATAGTCCCCTCATTTAATTAAAATCTGGAGCAGGAGCTAGCGTTTTGCTTTTTAAATTGTTGATAAAGCTCAAAAGATCCTTACAATTTAAATTAAATAAAACCAGGACGTGCAGGACTCGTATCACAAAAGTGTTCTTGTTCCTGAGACAGTGTTATGCTGCAGGTTCTGGTTCAGTTTTACATTTTACAGCAGTTTGTTCAACGTGTTTCTTCAAAGTAGGTTTTTATCCCGACAGTCTTTAAAAGTCTGTACAAGAGCTTCAACTAAATCCACAGTTAAACCTAAATCATGCAGCATGTAACTCATAAAAACACAAACACACCATATATTTACATTTAAAAACGTTTCAGGGACAATAGCAGGAAAATTCTTGAATTGCTACAAAATGTTAAAAAAAACTTGATAAAATGGACTAAAAGACAGAAATAAGATACGTTTAGATTAAATTAAGCAAGGAAAGTATAAAAATGCAACAAAAATGGATTAAAACCTGAATAAAAATCAACTTAAAACTCTATAAAATGGATTAAAAAGACAGAAACAAGATAAGATCAGATTAAAAAGGCAAAGTATAAAAATACAACAACATGGAAATAAGATAAATCAAGGATATAATAAATAAGGAAAGCAGAAAAATACCACAAAAACTGAATTAAAACTTTAATAAACTGGATTAAAAAGACAGAAATAAGATAAGATGTATAAAATACAACAAAAAATTGGATTAAAACCTCAATAAAATGGATTAAAAAGACAAATAAAATATGCAAAGATTAGATTAAAATACTAAAAACTTTACATATAATATAATAAAATGGATTAAATCCAAAGAAAAAGAATAAAACAACTGTTCACAGGGACAAGATCACAGTGACCTTTGACCTTCAATGTGTTCACATGTGACTCCTCTATTAGATTTTTTAAAAAAAGTCTCTTTGTGTGACATTCATCAAGTTGTGGTTATCCCTCATTATCCTGTCCTTTTGACTTAATAGAGCCCACACACACACACACACACACACACACACACACACACACATGCACAAACACAATCCTCTGTGATTTGCCTTAACTTTGCTCCTAATGACTCACCTGTGGGCTCCAGGTGAGACAAAGAGCCTCCACATGACGGAGACGTCGGTGCAGCAGCTTGTCAGAGGCCCCTCGTCTTATCCCGGGTTTACGTCTAGATCACACATGCAAATGCAGACGCACACACACACACACACACACACATCTGCACACACCCACATGTACGCCAGGAGATAATGTGGGATGAGATGTGCTCTGACATGCCGCCTGCCGGGCCGGTGGCCTGTGGTGAGGGCAGACGGAGGGATATTTGTTTCACATTCCTCCTGGATCCATTGACAACATAATAGCAGAGGAACAGAGGCTGGCAGCGTCATTACATGTTGCTCACATCCTGACGAACAGGAACGAGCAACGCGTCGATCAGGGCGAGCTATCAGACGCTTTTATGGATGTTTAAGGAAGGAAAAAGGGAAAATAAATGCAGACTCATCACTTGGTGGTTCACTTTAAAAGGTCCCATTTGGCAAAAATCTATTTTGTGGTTGTTGTAAACTTGTAGGTGTAAAATTGAATTGAATACACGATGAGGTTTCCTCCATGAACAACATCTATAAAACCTTTGTCGTTTGTCTCATCGATGAGGTTGTGACTTTAATTTTAACAGTTTTCAGTGCAAATAAAGTGTCAAAATATTCCTTTTAAATCACTTCAGCAGCATAATCTATATATGTGCTTTTTGTATTTCCAGACAATTGTGTTTAAATATAACTAACTAGCCTGCTTTTGGTAAGAACAAAACCCGAATGCAGAACAGTGTCGCAGGGCAAACAGTCATGTTGCAAAGAAGTGTGTTTAGGAAAGTTGAAGGTGAGTCTGGAGAGCTGCAGCACAAAGCAGAAGGCCAAGAGATGAGCGTAGGGTGGCGGTAAAGAGGAGGAAGGCCAGCACGGAGTTTGTGAGTAAAATAAGTTTGGGTTGGTTGGTTGAATGAACCGTCTGCTACACAAGGACGAACTTAAGCATCAGAGCAAGAAGAATCACACAGAGATGCTCAGAAAGTCGGCCTGAAAGCTGCCACAGCGGTGATGGAAAGACTCATGGAAACGCTGATAAAGTGCAGCAGCCGATCAGGTGACAACGAGCAGGTGTGAAGGCTGCACCTGGGGGAAGATAGTCAGATTCTGATTCGTCACTTCCTCGTCACATGACTCTATGCACGATCAACCAACCTGTTTTGTGTTAATACGGATGGAGGTGATTTCTAAAACGACATTTATCTGTACAGTGTGGCGGTAACTGCAGTCGAATAAAGCACAAAAACTTAAATCAGCATCTGCAGAAAAACTCACAGTCAAACAAAAGAGCTGAGAGAAGTGAGACAAAAAGAGTGAAACAGAGCTGAAGGTCAGTTGGTCTCCAGTGTGACTAGAGGTGCCACACACACTCTCTGTCTTTGTTAAAGAATCCATCTCTGTGCTGCACAAAGCTGCAAAAGCTAACGTTGCCTGATGATTTACACCAGAAAGGTCGTCGTCATTCACCTTCACAGGCACGCACAGATACTGAGTCAGAAATCTTCATTACATTCACCGCCTTGGTGAGCATCTAACAAACTCTCACCCATAGATGTATAATCAGTGGCTATAAGAACGATGGCAGCTGCCGACAGTTGATTCAAGTTTTATACAAAAACTCCAGCAGCATTTTTTTTTTTTTTTACACTTTTTGATATTAAATTCAATATGTTCCCTCCCAAGGCTGTATGTTCAAGGCTACTGCTGGCTATGTAGCTCGCTGTTATTAGTTCCTGTTTGAATTGTGTGCAACAGCTAACTGTGCTATTGTGACAAACTTAGGGTAACCATATTTTGATGACCGAAAACCAGGACACTGAAATAATATTTGAAGTTTACTCAAAGATGCCTTATTATTTCAATACAGTTAAAACCAGGACCTTTTCATCACTTGATAAAAAACAACCAGGATGTCCAGGACAGGACGTTTGGTCGTCCTACACAAACTCAAGCTGCACATTTATACATTATTTATATTCTGGCATATTTAGTCAGAAACACACCAAGCCAATAGGAGGGGTGGACTTCCTGCAGGAGTGATTTAAAAGTTTCCTATAAACATGTTGATTCTGAAACTGGCGTGACGCTGTTACTGCTGGAAATCTGATGAATCTTTTAAAACTATGCTTTACGAATATGTGCAACATTTTGTGCAATATCTGTGTTTTTCTACTTGTGCAACAGTTCTGCCATCCGAGTGTGTTCCTACATGTAGAATAAGACTAATGCAGTATTGTTATCTTCCACATGCAATGGAATCTGTGCAACATCTTAATTTCTACATGTGGAAGAAACTGTACAACACTTATGTGTATTTCTTATTTATTTTGAGTTTTTCCACTGATGCCCCTGTGTTTTTTGCGCTGCAGTTTTCCCCGCTGTGGGGTTAAGACCTGCTCATCTTATCGTATTATCTTATTTTAGCTGAATAAAGCTGCTGTCTTCTGTTAAAGAGAATCCACCACAGACAGGCTTCCCTTTAACGCCAGCTCTCTGCAAGCTTTGTGTGACTTTAAAGTTACTAAAATGACCCCAAACATGGCAGATTTTCCAGGTTTTTTCAGTATTTTCTCCTCTCTGCCCCGCCATGGTGTGTGAGAGTCTCGTGGCAGCTCAGGACATTGTAGCGACTTGTTGAGAAAATATGCGCTCTGAGACGGTTATAAAAACACCTTTTCACCTCACACAAAGACACACACACACTCACACTCACACTGTGCTGCTCTGTAATATTTAATTTCCACCTACTGCTGCTGAGTTTCCTTTTTCTCAGCTGCTCTAATTCGAGGGTTCGTCACCTGTCATGGCAACGTCTCCAGAGGGGAACTGAGCGTCTCCGTGTGCGATCCGTCCTCGTTACTGTCTCCTCGGCTCTTTGTTTGCCTCGTCTGTCCCCGGAAGGCTTATTCTGCTCCATGAGCTCACCATGACAAACACACACACACACACACACAGTAATCCTCATGTTTCTGAGGGCAGGAATTAGTCTGGAGCAAAAAGACACAACTCAGAGAGCAGGACTTGTTCTCCTGCCTTCATGACACTTGACCCCGGCGTGCTCTTCCATCCTCATGAGGACCAGTCTCAGCCTTACACCGTCGTTTGACCTTTAAACTGCTGTTCAGACTTTGTTTTAGAGCTTAGGTTGGAATTAGGTTCAGGTTTTGCTTGTGACTATTTCAGCGTTAACCCTCATAAAGATAGAAGTCTGTGTGTGTGTGTGTGTGTGTGTGTGTGTGTTCCAGTGTGAGTCCTGTAATTAGCCAGTGTTTTCACTGAACTCAGGCTCCCCCAGAGGAACGTCTTGCTGCTCAAAG